>NW_027469972.1:0-50313 GCF_051020765.1 Lasioglossum baleicum | reverse complement strand
TTTCAGTCTATGTCAAAAATTTATAACTAGCATAATCAGGAATTCTGTGAGGACCATGTTGCTAAATATTCCTGATACTAGATTCATGTACATTCTTGCTTTGAGGTTAGGTATATCTCGTATCATTGGTTGCTATAATTCCTTAACTTCGCATTAATTTCTGACGGTGATAAATATTTAAATATAGAATAATCGGAAATTCTTTGATGAACATGTTGTTAAATATTTCTGATTCTAGTTTCAATTGGATTCTTACTTTGAGGTTAGGTATGTCTCGTATCATAGGATGCTATAATTCCTTATCTTCGTATTAATTTCTATATATGACAAAAATATATATGTAGAATAATCAGAAATTCCTTGTAGAACATGTTATTAAACATTTCTGATTCTAGATTTATTTAGATTCATACGTTGATGTTAGGTATATCTCGTATCATTGGGTACTATAATTCCTTAACTTCGTATTAATTTCTGTCCATGACAGAACTTTATAACTAGAATAATCAGGAATTCTGTGAGGACCATGTTGCTAAACATTCCTTATTCTAGATTTATTTAGATTCATAATTTGAGGTTAGGTATGTCTCGTATCATTGGGTACTATAATTCCTTAACTGGGTATTAATTTCTGTCTATGACAAAAATATATAAGTGGAATAATGAGAAATTCAGTGACGAACATGTTGTTAAATATTTCTCATTCTAGATTTACTTAGATCCTTACCTCGGGCTAGGTAATCCACGTATCATTGGATGCTATTATTCCTTAACTCCGTATTAATTTCTGACGATGATAAAAATTTATATCTAGAACAAACGGAAATTCTGTGAAGAACATGTGGTTAAATATTCCTGATTCTAGAATTATTTAGATTCATTCTTTGAGGTTAAGTATGCCTCGTATCATTGGATACTATAATCCCTTAACTTCGTATTAATTTCTGTCTATGACAGAAATTTATAACTAGAATAATCAGGAATTCTGTGAGGCCCATGTTGCTAAATATTCCTGATTCTAGATTTATTTCGATTCATACTTTGAGGTTAGTTATGTCTCGTATCATTGGGTACTATAATAACTTAACATCTTATTAATTTCTGTCTATGACAAAAATTTATAAGTGGAATAATCAGAAATTCAGTGACGAACATGTTGTTAAATATTCCTGATTCTAGAATTATTTAGATTCATTCTTTGAGGTTAAGTATGCCTCGTATCATTGGATGCTGTTATTCCGTAACTTCGTATTAATCTGTGACTGTGATAAATATTTATATATGGAATAATCGGTAATTCTGTGATGGACATGTTATTAAATATTTCTCATTCTAGATTTATTTTGATTCTTACTTTGAGGATGGGTATGTCTCGTATCATTTGATACTATAATTGCTTAACTTCGTATTAACTTCTCTCTATGACAGAAATGTACAACTAGAATAATCAGGAATTCCGTGAGGACAATGTTGCTAAGTATTCCTGATTCTCGATTTATTTTGATTCTTACTTTGAGTTTAGCTATATCTCGTATCAATGGATACTATTATTCCTTAACTTCGTATTGATTTCTGTCTATGACAAAAAATTTTAACTAGAATAACCAGAAATTATGTGAGGAACATGTTGTTAAATATTTCTCATTCTAGATTTATTTAGGTTCTTACTTTGAGGTTAGGTATGTCTCGTATCATTGGATACTATAATACCTTAACATCGTATTAATTTCTGTCTATGTCAAAAATTTATGACCAGAATAATCAGGAATTCTGTGAGAACCATGTGGCTAAATATTCCTGATTCTAGATTTATTTAGATTCATACCTTGAGGTTGGGTATGCCGCGTATCATTGGATGCTATTATTCCATAACGTCACATTAATTACTGACGATGATAAAAATTTGTATCTAGAATAATCGAAAATTTTGTGAGGACCATGTTGTTTAATATTCCTGATTCTAGATTTATTCAAATTCCTACTTTGAGGTTAGCTATATCTCGTATCAATTGGATACTATAATTCCATTCCTTCGAATTAATTTCTGTCTATGAAAAAAATGTATATCTAGAATATGCAGAAATTCTGTGAAGGACATGTTGCTATATATTCATGATTCTTGATTTATTTAGATTCTTGCTTTGAGGTTAGCCATATCTCGTATCACTGGATGCTATAATTCCTTAACTTCGTACTAATTTTTCTCTGTGACAAAAAGTTATTACTAGATTAGTCCGAAATTCTGTGATGCACATGTTATTAAATATTTCTCATTATTGATTTATTCAGATTCCTACTTTGTGGTTTTCTCAAGCTCGTATCGTTCGATGCTATAATTCCTTTACTTCGTAGTAATTTCTGTCTGTGACAAAAAGTTATTAATAGATTAGTCCGAAATTCTGTGAAGAACATGTTGTTAGATATTCCTGATTCTAGATTTGTTTAGATTCATACTTTGAGGTTAAGTATGTCTCGTATGATTGGATGCTATTATTCCTTAACTTCGTATTAATTTCTGTTTATGACAAAAATATATAACGAGAATAATCGGCAATTATGTGTAGAACATGTTGTTAAATATTTCTGATTCAAATTTCATTTAGATTCTTGCTTTGAGGTTAGGTATGTCTCCTATCGTTGGATACTATAATTCCCTAACTTCGTAATAATTTCTGTCTATGACAAAAAGATATAACTAGAATAATCTGGAATTCTGTGAGAAACATGTTGCTAAATATTCCTCATTCTATACTTATTCAGGTTCATACTTTGAGGTTAGGTATGCCACGTATCATTGGATTATAATCTTCCAAAACTTCGTATAAATTTCTGACGATGTGAAATTTATGTCTTGAATAATCGGCAATTATGTGCAGAACATGTTGTTCAATATTTCTGATTCAAATTTCATTTAGATTCTTGCTTTGAGGTTAGGTATGCCTCGTATCATTGGATACTATAATTCCTGAACTTCGTATTAATTTAATCTATGGCAAAAATTTATAACCAGAATGATCAGAAATTCTGTGAAGGACATGTTGTTAAAAATTCCTGATTCTTGGTTTATTTAGATTCTTGCCTTGGGGTTAGGTATGCCGCGTATCACTGGATGCTATTATTCCTTAACTTCTTATTAATTACTGACGATGATAAAAATTTATATCTGGAATAATCGGAAATTCTGTGAACAACATGTTGTTAAAAATTTCCGATTCTAGTTTTATTTATATTCATACATTGAGGTTAGGTATGTCTCGTGTCATTGGATACTATAATTCCTTAACTTCGTATTAATTTCTGACGATGACAGAAATTTATATCTAGAATAAGAGGAAGTTCTGTGAAGAACATGTTGTCAAAAATTTCCGATTCTAGTTTTATTTATATTCATTCTTTGAGGTTAGGTATGTCTCGTGACATTGGATGCTATATTTTCTTATCTTCGTATTAATTTGCGTCGATAATAAAGATTTACCACTAGAATCTATGGAAATTCTCTGAAGAACATGTTGTCAAATATTTCCGATTCTAATTTTATTTAGATTCTTACTTTCAGGGTAGGTATGTCTCGTATCATTGGATGCTGTAATTCCTTAACTTCGTATTAATTTCAGTTTGTGACAGGAATTTATAACTAGAATAATCGGAAATTATGTCTAGAACGTGTTGTTAAATACTTCTCATTCTATATCTATTTAGATTCTTACTTTGAGGTTAAGAATGCCTCGTATCATTTGATGCTATAATTCCTTAACTTCGTATCAATTTGTGACGATGATAAATGTTTATAACTAGAATAATCAGATATTCTGTGAAGATCATGTTGTTAAATATTCCTGATTCTAGATTTATTTATATTCATACTTTGAGGTTAGTTGTATCTCGTATGAGTGAATACTATAATTCCTCTGCTGCGTATTAATTTCAGTCTATGATAAAACTGTATATATAGAATAATCGGAAATTCTGTGATGGACATGTTGTTAAATATTTCTCATTCTAGATATATTTAGAATCATACATTGAGGTTAAGTATGTCTCGTATCATTGGATACTATAATACTTTAACATCGTATTAATTTCTGTCTATGACTTAAACTTATAACCAGAGTAATCAGGAATTCTGCGAGGACCGTGTTGCTAAATATTCCTGATTCTAGATTTATTTAGATTCATACTTTGAGGTTAAGTATGTCTCGTATCATTGGATACTATAATTCCTTAACTTCGTATTAATTACTGTCGATGAAACAAATTTATAACTAGAATAATCAGAAATTCTGTGTGGAACATGTTATCGAATATTCCTGATTCTAGATTTATTTAGTATCATACTTTGAGGTTAGCTATATCTCGTATCAGTGGATACTATAATTGCTTAACATCGTATTTATTTCTGTCTATGACAAAAAATTATAACTAGAATAATCAGGAATTCTGTGAAAAACTGCTGTTAAATATTCCTGATTCTACATTTATTTAGATTCATACTTTGAGGTTAGGTATGCCTCGTATCATTGGATGCTATTATTCCTTAACTTCATATTAATTACTGACGATGATAAAAATTTAAATTGTGTGATGAACATGTTTTCAAATATTTCTGATTCTGGACATATTTAGATTCGACCTTTGAGGTTAGGTATGTCTCATATCAATGGATACTGTAATTCCTTAACGTCGTGTTAATTGCTGTCTATGACCTAATTATATAACTAGAATAATCAGAAATTCTGTGAGGAACATGTTGTAGTATATTCCTGATTCCAGATTTATTTATGTTCCTTCACTGAGGTTAGGTATTTCTCGTATCATTGGATGCTGTTATTCCTTAACTTCGTATTAATTTCTGTCTATGACAAAAATGTATAAGTAGAATAATCAGAAATTCTGTGAAGGACCTTTTGTTAAATATTTCTGATTTTGGTTTTACCTAGATTCTTACTTTTAGGTTAGGTATGTCTCGTATCATTGAATACAATAATTCCATACCTACGTATCAATTTCTGTATATGACAAAAATTAATAACTAGAATAACCAGAAATTATGTGAAAACATGCTGTTAAATACTCCTGATTCTAAATTTATGTAGATTCATACTTTGAGGTTAGGTATGCCTCGTATTATTGGATGCTATTATTCCTCAACTTCAAATTAATTACTGACAATGATAAAAACTGATATCTAGAATAATCGTAGATTGTGTGATGAACATGTATTTAAATATTTCTGATTCTAGATTTATTTAGATTCGTACTTTGGTGTTCGGTATGCCTCGTATCACTGGATACTATTAATCCATAACGCCACTTTAATTACTGGCGATGATAAAAATTTATATCTTGAATAATCGTAAATTCTGTGATGGACATTTAATTAAATATTTCGCATGCTAGGTTTATTTAGATTCTTACTTCGAGGTTAGGTATGCCTCGTATCATTGGATGCTATTATTCCTTAGCTTCGTATAAATTTCTGACGATGACAAATATTTATATCTAGAATAATCGGTAATTCTGTGAAGAACATATTGTTAAATATTTCTGATTCTAGTTATATTTGGTTTCTTACTTTGATGTTAGTCATGTCTCGTATCATTGGATGATATAATTCCTTATCTTCGCATTAATTTGTGACGATGATAAAAATATTTATATATAGAATAATCGGAAATGCTGCGATGGACATGTTATTAAATATTTCTGAGTCTAGAATTATTTAGATTCTTACTTTCAGGTTAGGAATGTCTTGTATCATTGGATACTATAATTCGTTAACTTCGTATTAATTTCTGACTATGATGAAAATTTATATCTTTAACAATAGGTAATTCTGTTAAGAACATGTTGTTAAATATTTCTGATTCTAGATTTTTTTATATTCCTGCTTTGAGGTTAGGTATGGTTCGTATCATAGGATACTATAATTACTTAACTTCGTACTAATTTCTGTCTGTGACAAAAAGATATAACTAGAATAATCAGGAATTCTTTGAGAACTATGTTGCTAAATATTCCTCATTCTAGACTTATTAAGACTCATACTTTGAGGTTACGTATGTCTCGTATCATTGGATACTATAGTTCCTTAACTTCGTATTAATTTCTGTTTATGACAAAAATATATAACGAGAGTAATCGGCAATTATGTGTAGAACATGTTGTTAAATATTTCTGATTCAAGTTTCATTTAGATTCTTGCTTTGAGGTTAGGTATGTCTCCTATCGTTGGATACTATAATTCCCTAACTTCGTAATAATTTCTGTCTATGACAAAAAGATATAACTAGAATAATCTGGAATTCTGTGAGAAACATGTTGCTAAATATTCCTCATTCTATACTTATTCAGGTTCATACTTTGAGGTTAGGTATGCCACGTATCATTGGATTATAATCTTCCAAAACTTCGTATAAATTTCTGACGATGTGAAATTTATGTCTTGAATAATCGGCAATTATGTGCAGAACATGTTGTTCAATATTTCTGATTCAAATTTCATTTAGATTCTTGCTTTGAGGTTAGGTATGCCTCGTATCATTGGATACTATAATTCCTGAACTTCGTATTAATTTAATCTATGGCAAAAATTTATAACCAGAATGATCAGAAATTCTGTGAAGGACATGTTGTTAAAAATTCCTGATTCTTGGTTTATTTAGATTCTTGCCTTGGGGTTAGGTATGCCGCGTATCACTGGATGCTATTATTCCTTAACTTCTTATTAATTACTGACGATAATAAAAATTTATATCTGGAATAATCGGAAATTCTGTGAACAACATGTTGTTAAAAATTTCCGATTCTAGTTTTATTTATATTCATACATTGAGGTTAGGTATGTCTCGTGTCATTGGATACTATAATTCCTTAACTTCGTATTAATTTCTGACGATGACAGAAATTTATATCTAGAATAAGAGGAAGTTCTGTGAAGAACATGTTGTCAAAAATTTCCGATTCTAGTTTTATTTATATTCATTCTTTGAGGTTAGGTATGTCTCGTGACATTGGATGCTATATTTTCTTATCTTCGTATTAATTTGCGTCGATAATAAAGATTTACCACTAGAATCTATGGAAATTCTCTGAAGAACATGTTGTCAAATATTTCCGATTCTAATTTTATTTAGATTCTTACTTTCAGGGTAGGTATGTCTCGTATCATTGGATGCTGTAATTCCTTAACTTCGTATTAATTTCAGTTTGTGACAGGAATTTATAACTAGAATAATCGGAAATTATGTCTAGAACGTGTTGTTAAATACTTCTCATTCTATATCTATTTAGATTCTTACTTTGAGGTTAAGAATGCCTCGTATCATTTGATGCTATAATTCCTTAACTTCGTATCAATTTGTGACGATGATAAATGTTTATAACTAGAATAATCAGATATTCTGTGAAGATCATGTTGTTAAATATTCCTGATTCTAGATTTATTTATATTCATACTTTGAGGTTAGTTGTATCTCGTATGAGTGAATACTATAATTCCTCTGCTGCGTATTAATTTCAGTCTATGATAAAACTGTATATATAGAATAATCGGAAATTCTGTGATGGACATGTTGTTAAATATTTCTCATTCTAGATATATTTAGAATCATACATTGAGGTTAAGTATGTCTCGTATCATTGGATACTATAATACTTTAACATCGTATTAATTTCTGTCTATGACTTAAACTTATAACCAGAGTAATCAGGAATTCTGCGAGGACCGTGTTGCTAAATATTCCTGATTCTAGATTTATTTAGATTCATACTTTGAGGTTAAGTATGTCTCGTATCATTGGATACTATAATTCCTTAACTTCGTATTAATTACTGTCGATGAAACAAATTTATAACTAGAATAATCAGAAATTCTGTGTGGAACATGTTATCGAATATTCCTGATTCTAGATTTATTTAGTATCATACTTTGAGGTTAGCTATATCTCGTATCAGTGGATACTATAATTGCTTAACATCGTATTTATTTCTGTCTATGACAAAAAATTATAACTAGAATAATCAGGAATTCTGTGAAAAACTGCTGTTAAATATTCCTGATTCTACATTTATTTAGATTCATACTTTGAGGTTAGGTATGCCTCGTATCATTGGATGCTATTATTCCTTAACTTCATATTAATTACTGACGATGATAAAAATTTAAATTGTGTGATGAACATGTTTTCAAATATTTCTGATTCTGGACATATTTAGATTCGACCTTTGAGGTTAGGTATGTCTCATATCAATGGATACTGTAATTCCTTAACGTCGTGTTAATTGCTGTCTATGACCTAATTATATAACTAGAATAATCAGAAATTCTGTGAGGAACATGTTGTAGTATATTCCTGATTCCAGATTTATTTATGTTCCTTCACTGAGGTTAGGTATTTCTCGTATCATTGGATGCTGTTATTCCTTAACTTCGTATTAATTTCTGTCTATGACAAAAATGTATAAGTAGAATAATCAGAAATTCTGTGAAGGACCTTTTGTTAAATATTTCTGATTTTGGTTTTACCTAGATTCTTACTTTTAGGTTAGGTATATCTCGTATCATTGAATACAATAATTCCATACCTACGTATCAATTTCTGTATATGACAAAAATTAATAACTAGAATAACCAGAAATTATGTGAAAACATGCTGTTAAATACTCCTGATTCTAAATTTATGTAGATTCATACTTTGAGGTTAGGTATGCCTCGTATTATTGGATGCTATTATTCCTCAACTTCAAATTAATTACTGACAATGATAAAAACTGATATCTAGAATAATCGTAGATTGTGTGATGAACATGTATTTAAATATTTCTGATTCTAGATTTATTTAGATTCGTACTTTGGTGTTCGGTATGCCTCGTATCACTGGATACTATTAATCCATAACGCCACTTTAATTACTGGCGATGATAAAAATTTATATCTTGAATAATCGTAAATTCTGTGATGGACATTTAATTAAATATTTCGCATGCTAGGTTTATTTAGATTCTTACTTCGAGGTTAGGTATGCCTCGTATCATTGGATGCTATTATTCCTTAGCTTCGTATAAATTTCTGACGATGACAAATATTTATATCTAGAATAATCGGTAATTCTGTGAAGAACATATTGTTAAATATTTCTGATTCTAGTTATATTTGGTTTCTTACTTTGATGTTAGTCATGTCTCGTATCATTGGATGATATAATTCCTTATCTTCGCATTAATTTGTGACGATGATAAAAATATTTATATATAGAATAATCGGAAATGCTGCCATGGACATGTTATTAAATATTTCTGAGTCTAGAATTATTTAGATTCTTACTTTCAGGTTAGGAATGTCTTGTATCATTGGATACTATAATTCGTTAACTTCGTATTAATTTCTGACTATGATGAAAATTTATATCTTTAACAATAGGTAATTCTGTTAAGAACATGTTGTTAAATATTTCTGATTCTAGATTTTTTTATATTCCTGCTTTGAGGTTAGGTATGGTTCGTATCATAGGATACTATAATTACTTAACTTCGTACTAATTTCTGTCTGTGACAAAAAGATATAACTAGAATAATCAGGAATTCTTTGAGAACTATGTTGCTAAATATTCCTCATTCTAGACTTATTAAGACTCATACTTTGAGGTTACGTATGTCTCGTATCATTGGATACTATAGTTCCTTAACTTCGTATTAATTTCTGTCTATGACAAAAATTTATGACTAGAATAATCAGGAATTCTGTGAGGACCATGTTGCTAAATATTCCTGATTCTAGATTTATTTAGATTCATACTTTGAAGTTAGGTATATCTCGAATCATTTGAAGCTACAATTCCTTATCTTCGTATTAATTTGTGACAATGATAAATATTTATATATACAATAATCGGAAATTCCTGGTGGACATGTTATTAATCATTTCTCACTCTAGATTTATTTAGATTCATACTTTGAGGATACGTATGTCACGTGTCATTGGATACTATAATTCCTTAACTTCGTATTAATTTCTGTCTATGACAGAAATTTATAACTAGAATAATCAGGAATTCTGCGAGGACCATGTTGCTAAACATTCCTGATTCTAGATTTATTTAGATTCATACCTTGAGGTTGGGTATGCCGCGTATCATTGGATGCTATTATTCCATAACGTCACATTAATTACTGACGATGATAAAAATTTGTATCTAGAATAATCGAAAATTCTGTGAAGAACATGTTGTTTAATATTCCTGATTCTAGATTTATTCAGATTCCAACTTTGAGGTTAGCTATATCTCGTATCAATTGGATACTATAATTCCATTCTTTCGTATTAATTTCTGTCTATGAAAAAAATGTATATCTAGAATATGCAGAAATTCTGTGAAGAACATGTTGCTATATATTCATGATTCTTGATTTATTTAGATTCTTGCTTTGAGGTTAGCCATATCTCGTATCACTGGATGCTATAATTCCTTAACTTCGTACTAATTTTTGTCTGTGACAAAAATTTATAACCAGAATAATCGGAAATTCTGTGAGGACCATGATGTTAAATATTTCTGATTGAAGTTTCATTTAGATTCTTACTTTCAGGTTAAGTATGTCCCGTATCATTGGATATTATAATTCCTTAACTTCGTATTAATTTCATTCTATGACAAACAGTAATAACTAGAATAATCGGAAATTCTGTGCGGAACATGCTGTTAAATACTCCTGATTCTAGATTTGTTTAGATTCGTACTTTGGTGTTCGGTATGCCTCGTATCACTGGATACTATAATTCCTTAACTTCGTGTTAATTTCATTCTATGACAAAAAGTAATAACTAGAATAATCGGAAATTCTGTGTAGAACATGTTGCTAAATATTGCTGATTCTAGATTTACTTAGATTCATACATTGAGGTTAGGTATGTCTCGTATCATTGGATGCTATTATTCCTTAATTTCTAATTAACTTGTGACGATTATAAAAATGTATATATAGAATAATCGGAAATTCTGTGATGGACATGTTGTTAAATATTTCTCATTCTAGATTTATTTAGATTCTTTCTTTGAGGTTAGGTCTGTCTTGTATCATTGGATACTATAGTTCCATAACTTCATATTAATTTCTGCCTATGACAAAAGATTAAAACTAGAATAATCAGGAATACTGTGAGGACCAGGTTGCTAAATATTCCTGATTCTAGATTTACTTAGATTCATACATCGAGGTTAGGTATGCCTCGTATTATTGGATGCTATTATTCCTCAACTTCAAATTAATTACTGACAATGATAAAAACTGATATCTAGAAAATTCGTAGATTGCGTGATGAACATGTATTTAAATATTTCTGATTCTAGATTTATTTAGATTCGTACTTTGGTGTTCGGTATGCCTCGTATCACTGGATACTATTATTCCATAACGCAACTTTAATTACTGGCGCTGATAAAAATTTATACCTTGAATAATCGTAAATTCTGTGATGGACATTTAATTAAATATTTCGCATTCTAGGTTTATTTAGATTCTTACTTCGAGGTTAGGTATGTCTCGTATCATTGGATACTATAATTCCTTAATTTCGAATTAATTTGTGACGATGATAAAAATGTATATATATAGAATAATCGGAAATTCTGTGATTGACATGTTGTTAAGTATTTCTCACTCTAGATTTATTTAGGTTCTTACTGTGCGGTTAGGTATGTCTCGTATCATTGGATACTATAATACTTTAACATCGTATTAATGTCTGTCTATGACAAAAATTTATAACTAGAATAATAAGGAATACTGTGAGGACCAGGTTGCTAAATATTTCTGATTCTATATTTATTTAGATTTATACTTTGAGGTTAGGTATGTCTCGTATCATTGGATACTATAATTCCTTAACTTCGTATTAATTTGTCGCGATGGTAAATATTTATATGTAGAATAATCGAAAATTGTGTTATGAACATTATATTAAATATTTCTGATAATAGATTTATTTTGATTCATACCTTGAGACTAGGTATATCTAGTATCATTGGATACTATAATTCGTCAACATCGTATTAACTTCAGTCTATGACAAAAAGTAATAACTATAATAATCGGAAATTCTGTGTATAACAAGTTGCTAAATATTCCTGATTCTAGATTTACTTAGATCCATACATTGAGGTTTGGTATGTCTCGTATCATTGGATGCTATTATTCATTAACTTCGAATTAAGTTGTGACGATTATAAAAATGTATATATAGAATAATCGGAAATTCTGTGATGGACATGTTAAATATTTCTCATTCTAGATTTATTTAGATTCTTTCTTTGAGGTTCTGTATGTCTCGTATCACTGGATACTATAACTCCATTACTTCATATTAATTTCTGTCTATGAAAAAAATTTATATCTAGAATAATCAGGAATTCTGTGAGGACAATATTGCTAAATATTCCTGATTCTAGATTTATTTACATTCTTACTTTGAGGTTAGGTATGCCTCGTACCACTGGCTACTATTATTCTTTAACTTCGTATTAATTCCTGTCTATGACAAATATTTATGACCAGAACAATCAGAAATTCTGTGATGAACGTGTTGTTAAAAATTCCTGATTTTCCATTTACTTAGATTCATACTTTGTGGTTAGGTATGTCTCGTATCATTGGATGCTATAATTCCTTTACTTCGTATGAATTGTGACTATGATAAAAATGTGTATATAGAAAATCGGAAACTCTGTGATGGACATGTTGTTAAATATTTCTCATTCTAGATTTATTTAGATTCATACTTGTAGGTTAAGTATGCCTCGTATCATTGTATTCTATAACTCCTTAACGTCGTATTAATTTGTGACGATGATAAAAGTTTATATATAGAATAATCGGAAATTCTGTGATGGACATGTTATTAAATATTTCTCATTCTAGATTTATTCAGATTCCAATATTGAGGTTAGCTATATCTCGTATCATTGGACACTATAATTCCTTAACATCGCATTAATTTCAGACGATGATAAATATTTATATATAGAATATTCGGAAATTCTGTGATGGACATGTTATTAAATGTTTCTCATTCTAGATTTATTTAGATTCATACTTTGATGTTAGCTTTATCTCGTATCAGTGGATACTATAATTCCTTAACTTCGTATTAATTTCTGTCTATGAAACAAATTTATATCTAGAATAATAGGAAATTCTGCGAAGAACATGTTAAATATTTCTGATTCTGGATTTATTTAGGATCATACTTTGAGGTTACGTATGCCTCGTATCGTTGGATGCTATTATTCCTTAACTTCGTATTAATTACTGACGATGATAAAAATTTATTTCTAGAATAATCAGATATTCTGTGTGGAACATGTTGTTAAATATTCCTGATTCTAGATTTATTTAGAATCTTACCTTGAGGTTAGGTATGTCTCGTATCATTGGATACTATAATTCCTTAACTTCGTATCAATTTGTGACGATGATAAATGTTTATATGTAGAACAATCGGTAATTCTGTGATGGACATGTTATTTAATATTTCTCATTCTAGATTTATTCAGATTCATCCTTTGAGGTTAGGTATGTCTCGTATCATTGGATACTATAATTCCTAAAATTGGTATTAATTTGTGACGATGATAAAAATTTATATACAGAATAACCGGAAATTCTGTTAAGGGCATGTTGTTAAATATTTCTGTTTCTAGTTATATTTGGATTCTTATTTTGAGGTTAGGTATGCCTCGTATCATTGGATGCTATTATTCCTTAGCTTCGTATAAATTTCTGACGATGACAAATATTTATATCTAGAATAATCGGAAATTCTGTGAAGAACATACTGTTAAATATTTCTGATTCTAGTTATATTTAGTTTCTTACTTTGATGTTAGTCATGTCTCGTATCATTGGATGCTATAATTCCTTATCTTCGCATTAATTTGTGACGATGATAAAAATATTTATATATAGAATAGTCGGAAATGCTGCGATTGACGTGTTATTAAATATTTCTGAGTCTAGAATTATTTAGATTCTTACTTTCAGGTTAGGAATGTCTTGTATCATTGGATACTATAATTCGTTAACTTCGTATTAATTTCTGACTATGATGAAAATTTATATCTTTAACAATCGGTAATTCTGTTAAGAACATGTTGCTAAATATTTCTGATTCTAGATTTTTTTATATTCCTGCTTTGAGGTTAGGTATGGTTCGTATCATAGGATACTATAATTACTTAACTTCGTACTAATTTCTGTCTGTGACAAAAAGATATAACTAGAATAATCAGGAATTCTTTGATAACTATGTTGCTAAATATTCCACATTCTAGACTTATTAAGACTCATACTTTGAGGTTTGGTATGTCTCGTATCATTGGGTACTATAATTCCTTAACTTCGTATTAATTTCTGTCCTTGACAGAACTTTACAACTAGAATAATCAGGAATTCTGTGAGGACCATGTTGCTAAACATTCCTTATTCTAGATTTATTTAGATTCATACTTTGAGGTTAGGTATGTCTCGTATCATTGGGTACTATAATTCCTTAACTGGGTATTAATTTCTGTCTATGACAAAAATATATAAGTGGAATAATCAGAAATTCAGTGGCGAACATGTTGTTAAATATTCCTGATTGTAGAATTATTTAGATTCGTTCTTTGACGTTAAGTATGCCTCGTATCATTGGATGCTGTTATTCCGTAACTTCGTATTAATCTGTGACTGTGATAAATATTTATATATGGAATAATCGGAAATTCTGTGCTGGTCATGTTAATAAATGTTTCTCATTCTAGATTTATTCAGATTCCTACTTTGAGGTTAGCTATATCTCGTATCATTGGATACTATAATTCCCTAATTCCGTATTAATTTGTGACGATGATAAATGTTTATAACTAGAATAATCAGATATTCTGTGAAGATCATGTTGTTAAATATTCCTGATTCTAGATTTATTTATATTCATAATTTGAGGTTAGCTGTATCTTGTATGAGTGGATACTGTAATTCCTCAGCTGCGTATTAACTTCAGTCTATGATAAAACTGTATATATAGAATAATCGGAAATTCTGTGATGGACATGTTGTTAAATATTTCTCATTCTAGATATATTTAGAATCATACATTGAGGATAAGTATGTATCGTATCATTGGATACTATAATACCTTAACATCGTATTAATTTCTGTCTATGACTTAAACTTATAACCAGAGTAATCAGGAATTCTGCGAGGACCGTGTTGCTAAATATTCCTGATTCTAGATTTATTCAGATTCATACTTTGAGGTTAGGTATGTCTCGTATCATTGGATACTATAATTCCTTAACTTCGTATTAATTTGTGACGATGATAAATATTTATATCTAGAATAATCAGATATTCTGTGTGGAACATGTTGTTAAATATTCCTGATTCTTGATTTCTTTAGATTCATACTTTGAGGTTTGCTATATCTCGTACCAGTGGATACTATAATTCCTTAACTTCGTATTAATTACTGTCAATGAAACAAATTTATAACTAGAATAACCAGAAATTATGTGAAAAACTGCTGTTAAATATTCCTGATTCCAGATTTATTTATGTTCCTTCACTGAGGTTAGGTATTTCTCGTATCATTGGATGCTGTTATTCCTTAACTTCGTATTAATTTCTGTCTATGACAAAAATGTATAAGTAGAATAATCAGAAATTCTGTGAAGGACATTTTGTTAAATATTTCTGATTTTGGTTTTACCTAGATTCTTACTTTTAGGTTAGGTATGTCTCGTATCATTGAATACAATAATTCCTTACCTACGTATCAATTTCTGTATATGACAAAAATTAATAACTAGAATAACCAGAAATTATGTGAAAACATGCTGTTAAATACTCCTGATTCTAGATTTATTTAGATTCGTACTTTGGTGTTCGGTATGCCTCGTATTACTGGATACTATTATTCCATAACGCCACTTTAATTACTGGCGATGATAAAAATTTATATCTTGAATAATCGTAAATTCTGTGATGGACATTTAATTAAATATTTCGCATTCTAGGTTTATTTAGATTCTTACTTCGAGGTTAGGTATGTCTCGTATCATTGGATGCTATTATTCCTTAATTTCTAATTAAGTTGTGACGATTATAGAAATGTATATATATAGAATAATCGGAAATTCTGTGATGGACATGTTGTTAAGTATTTCTCACTCTAGATTTATTTAGATTCTTTCTTTGAGGTTAGGTATGGTTCGTATCATAGGATACTATAATTCCTTAACTTCGTATTAATTTCTGTCGATGACAAAAAATTGTTTCTAGAATACCCAGAAATTATGTGTGGAACATGCTGTTTAATATTCCTGAATCTAGATTTATTTAGATTCATACTTTGATGTTAACTATGTCTCGGGTCATTGGATACTATAATTCCGTAACTTCGTATTAATTACTGTCTATGAAACAAATTTTTATCTAGAATAATCAGGAATTCTGTGTGCACAATGTTGTTAAATATTTCTCATTCTAGATTTATAAAGGTTCTTACTTTGCGGTTAGGTATGTCTCGTATCATTGGATACTATAATTCCTTAACTTCGTATTAATTTCTGTCTATGAAACAAATTTATATCTAGAATAATCCGAAATTCTGTGTGGAACATGTTGTTACAAATTCCTGATTCTAGGTTTATTTAGATACTTGCTTTGAGGTTGGGTATGTCTGGTATCATTGGATGCTATAATTCCTTCACATCGTATTAATTTCTGACGATGATAAAAATTATTATCTAGAATACTCGGAAACTATGTGAAGAACATGTTGTTAATTATTTCTGACTCTAGTTTTATTTAGATTTTTACATTGTGGTTAGGCATGCCTCGTACCATTGGATGCTATTATTCCTTAACTTCGTATTAATTTCTGACGATGATAAATATTTATTACTAGAATGATCGGAAAATCTGTGAAGAACATGTTGTTAAATATTTCTGATTCTAAATTTATTTAGATTCTTACCTTTAGATTAGGCATGCCTCGTATCGTTGGATGCCATTATTCCTTAACTTCGTAGTAATTTCTGACGCAGACAAAAATTTATATCTAGATTATTCTAAAATTCTGTGAAGAGCATGGTGTTAAATGTTTCTGATTCAAGTTTTATTTAGATTCTTACTTTGAGGTTAGGTTTGTCTCGTACCATTGGATGCTATAATCCCTTATCTTCGAATTAATTTCTGACGATGATATAAAATTATATCTTGAATAATCGGAAATTCTGTGAAAAACATGTTGATAAATATTTCTGGTTCTATATTTATTTAGATTCTTACTTTGAGGTTAGGTATGTCTCGTATCATTGGATGCTATAATTCCTTATCTTCGTATTAATTTCTGATGATGATTAACATTTATAACTAAAATAATCGGAAATTCTGGGAAGAGCATGTTGCTAAATATTTTTGATTCTGGTTTTATTTAGATTCATAGTTTGAGGTTAGGCATGACTCGTATCATTGGATTCTATAATTCCTTATCCTCGTATTAATGTCTGACTCTAACAAAGATTTATAACAAGAATAATCGATAATTCTGGGAACAAACGTGTTGTTAAATATTTCTGATTCTAGATTGATTTAGATTCTCTCATTGAGGTTAGGTATGTCTCGTATCTTTGCACGCTATAATTCCATAATATCGAATTAATTTCGGACTATGATAAAAATTTATATCTAGAACAATCGGAAATTGCGTGGTGAACATGTTAAAGATTTCTGATTCTAGTTTTATTTAGATTCTAACTTTGAGGTTAGGTATGTCTCCTATCATTGGATACTATAATTCCTTAACTTCGTATTATTTTCTGTCTATGACAAAAATTTATAACTAGAATAATCGGAAACTATGTGTAGAACATGTTGTTAAAAATTCCTGATTCTAGGTTTATTTAGATACTTGCTTTGAGGTTGGGTATATCTGGTATCATTGGATGCTATAATTCCTTCACATCGTATTAATTTGTGTCGATGATGAATGTTTATATATAGAATAATCCGAAACACTGTGATGGACATGTTATTAAATATTTCTCATTCTAGATTTATGCAGATTCCTACTTTGAGGTTAGCTATATCACGTATCATTGGATACTATAATTCCTTTACTTCGTACTGATTTCTGTCTGTGACAAAAAGTTATTACTGGATTAGTCAGAAAATCTGTGCTGAACATCTTGTTAAATATTCCTGATTCTAGATTTATTTAGAATCATACTTTGAGGTTAGGTATGCCTCGTACCATTGGCTGCTATAATTCCTTAACTTCGTATTAATTTGTGATGGTGATAAATGTTTATATATAGAATAATCGGAAATTCTGTGATGAACATGCTGTTAAATATTTCTGATTCTAGTTTTGTTTATATTCTTACTTTGAGGTGAGGTATGTCTCGTATCGTTGTATGCTATAATTCCTTAACTTCGTATTAATTTCTTACCATGTAAAAATTTATATCTTGAATAATCGGAAATTCCGTGAAGAACATGTCGTTAAATATTTCTGATCCTAGAATTACATATATACTTCCATTGAGGTGAGGTATGTCTCGTATCGTTAGATGCTATAATTCCTTAACTTCGTATTAATTTGTGACGATGATAAAAATTATATATAGAATAATCGGGAATGCTGCGATGAACATGTTATTAAATTTTTCTGATTCTAGCTGTATATAGATTCATAATTTGAGGTTAGGTACGTCTCGTATCATTGGATGCTGCATTTCCACAACTCCGTATTAACTTCTCTCTATGAAAAAAATTTATATCTATAATAATCGGAAATTCTGTGAAGAACATGTAGTTATATAGTTCTGATTGTAGTTATATTTAGATTCTTACTTTGAGGTTAGGTATGCCTCGTATCATTGGATACTGTAATTTCTTACATTCGTATTAATTTCTGACGGTGATAAAAATTTATATCTAAAATAATCGGAAATTCTGTGATGAACATATTGTTAAACATTTCTGATTCTAGTCTTATTTAGATTCTTACTTTGTTGTTAGGTATGCCTCGTATCATTGGATGCTATAATTCCGTGACTTCGTATTAAATAATGACGATGATAAGAAATAATAACTTGAATAATCGGAAATTTTGTGCCGAACATGTGGTTAAATATTCCTGGTTCAAGTTTTATTTAGATTCTTACTTTGATGCTATGTATGCCGCGAATCATTGGATGCTATTATTCTTTAACTTCGTATTAATTTCTGACGATGATAAAAATTTATATCTCAAATAATCCGAAATTCTGTGTTGTACATATTGTTAAATAATCATGATTCTAGATTTATTTAGATTGCTACCTTGATTTTAGGTACGTCTCGTATCATTGCATACTATATATCCTTAACTTCGCATTAATTTCTGACGGTGATAAAAATTTATAACTAGAATAATCGGAAATTCTGTGATGAACATATTGTTAAACATTTCTGATTCTAGTTTTACTTAGATTCTTACTTTAGGTTAGGTAGGCCTCGTATCATTAGATGCTATAATTCCTTAACTTCGTATTAATTTGTGACGATGATAACAATTTATAACTAGGACAATCAGAAATTCTATGAGGAGCATGTTGTTTAATATTCCTGCTTCTAGATTTATTTAGATTCATACCTTGAGGTTTGGTATATCCCGTATCATTGTACACTATAATTCCTCAACTTTGTATTAATTTCTGACGATAATAAAAATTGATATTTAAAATAATCGGAAATTCTGTGAAGAACATGTTGTTAAATATTTCCGATTCTAATTTTATTTGGATTCATACTTTGAGGTTAGGTATGCCTCGTGTCATTGGATGCTATTATTCTTCATCTTCGTATTAATTTCTGACGATGATAAAAATTTATATCTAGAATAGTCAGAAATTCTGTTAAGACCATTTTGTTAAATATTTCTGATTCAAGCTCTATTTAGATTCTTACTTTGAGGTTATGAATGCCACGTATAATTGGATGCTATAATTCCTTAACTTCGTTATAATTACAGTCGCGGAAACATATTTATAACTAGAATAATCAGAAATACTGTGTGGATCATGTTGTTAAATATTCCTGATTCTAGATTTATTTAGAATCATACTTTGTGGTTAGCTATATCTGGTATCAGTGGATACTATTATTCCTTAACTTCGCATTAATTTCTATCCATGAAACAAATTTATATCTAGCATAATCAGATATTCTGTGAAGAACATGCTGTTAAATAATAATGATTCTAGATTTATTTAGAATCATACTTTGAGGTTAGGTATTCCTCGTATCATTGGATGCTATAATTCCGTAACTTCGTATTAAATAATGACGATGATAAATAATAATAACTTGAATAATCGGAAATTCTGTGACGAACATGTTGTTAAATATTCCTGATTCTAGTTTAATTTAGATTCTTACTTTGAGGTTAGGTATGTCTCGTATCATTGGGTACGATAACTTCTTACCTTCGTATTATGTTCTGTCTATGACATAAATTTATATCTACAATAATCGGAAATTCTGTGATGAACATGTTCCTAAATATTTCTGATTCTAGATTTACTTATATTCTTCCATTGAGGTTAGGTATGTCTCGTATCATTGGATACTATAGTATGTTAACTTCCTATTTATTTCTGCTTATGACAAAAATATATTACGAGAATAGTTAGAAATTCTATGAAGAACATGTTGTTAAATATGCTTGATTCGTGTTTTATATCGATTCTTACATTGAGGTTAGGTTGGTCTCGTATCATTGAATGCTATAATTCCTTAACATCGTATCAATTTCTGTTTATGACAAAAGTTTATAACCAGAATAATCAGAAATTCTGTGAAGAACATGTTGTTAAATATTTCTGATTCTAGTTTTACTTATATTCTTACTTTGGGTTAGGTAGGCCTCGTATCATTGGATGCTATAATTCCTTAACTTCGTATTAATTTGTGACGATGATAACAATTTATAACTACGACAATCAGAAATTCTGTGACGAACATGTTGTTAAATATTCCTGATTCTATTTTAATATAGATTCATACTTTGGGGTTTCGTATATCCCGTATCATTGGACACTATAATTCCTCAACTTTGTATTAATTTCTGACGATAACAAAAATACATTACTAGTATAATCAGAAATTCTGTGAAGAACATGTTGTTAATTATTTCTTATTCAAGTTTTATTTATATTCATACTTTGAGGTTAGGTATGTCTCGTATCATTGGATACTATAATTCCTTAACTTCGTATTAATTTGTGACGATGATAAAAATTATATATAGAATAGTCGGGAATGCTGCGATGAACATGTTATTAAATTTTTCTGATTCTAGCTGTATATAGATTCATAATTTGAGGTTAGGTATGTCTCGTATCAATGGATACTATAATTCCGTAAATTCGTATTAATTTCTGACGATGACAAAAATATATTACTAGAATAATTAGAAATTCTGTGATGAACATATTGTTAAACATTTCTGATTCTAGTTTTATTTAGATTCATACTTTGATGCTAGGTATGCCTCGTACCATTGGATGCAATTATTCCTTAACTTCGTATTAATTTCTGACCATGTAAAAATTTATATCCAGAATAATCGGAAATTCTGTGAAGAACATGTTGTTAAATATTCCTGATTCTAGTTTAATTTAGATTCTTACTTTGAGGTTAGGTATGTCTCGTATCATTGGGTACGACAACTTCTTACCTTCGTATTAAGTTCTGTCTATGACATAAATTTAAATCTACAATAATCGGAAATTCTGTGAAGAACATGTTCTTAAATATTTCTGATTCTAGATTTACTTATATTCTTCCAATGAGGTTAGGTATGTCTCGTATCATTGGATACTATAGTATGTTAACTTCCTATTTATTTCTGATTATGACAAAAATATATTACGAGAATTGTTAGAAATTCTATGAAGAACATGTTGTTAAATATGCTTGATTCATGTTTTATATCGATTCTTACATTGAGGTTATGTTGGTCTCGTATCATTGAATGCTATAATTCCTTAACATCGTATCAATTTCTGTTTATGACAAAAGTTTATAACCAGAATGATCAGAAATTCTGTGATGAACATGTTGTTAAATATTTCTGATTCTAGTTTTACTTATATTCTTATTTTGGGTTAGGTAGGCCTCGTATCATTGGATGCTATAATTCCTTAACTTCGTATAAATTTGTGACGATGATAACAATTTATAACTACGACAATCAGAAATTCTGTGACGAACATGTTGCTAAATATTCCTGATTCTATTTTAATTTAGATTCATACTTTGATGTTAACTATGTCTCGTATCGTTGGATACTATAATTCCTTAACTTCGTACTAATTTCTGTCTGTGACAAAAAGATATTACTAGATTAGTCAGAAATTCTGTGAAGAACAAGTTGCTAAATATTCCTGATTCTAGATTTATTTAGATTCGTACTTTGAGGTTAACTAAGTCTCGTATCATTGGATACTGTAATTCCTTAACTTCGTACTAATTTCTGTCTGTGACAAAAAGTTATTACTAGATTAGTCAGAAATTCTGTCAAGAACATGTTGTTAAATATTCCTGATTCTAGATTTATTTATATTCATACTTTGAGGATCGCTATATCTCGTATCATTGGATACTATGATTCCTTAACATCGTAGTAATATCTGTTTGTGGCAATAAGATATAACTAGAATAATCATGAATTCTGTGAGGACCATGCTGCTTAATATTCCTGATTCTAGGTTTATTTGGTTTCATACATTGAGGTTAGATATGTATCGTATCATTGGATACTGTAATTCCCTAACTTCGTATTAATTTCTGACGATGATGAATACTTATGTCCAGAATAATCGGAAAATGTATGATAAACATGTCTTTAAATATTTCTGATTCTAGATTTATTTAAATTCTTACTTTGAGCTTAGGTATGACTCGTATCATTGGATGCTATAATTCTTTATCTTCGTATTAATTTCTGTCTATGACAAAATTTTATAACTAGAATAATAAGGAATTCTGTGAGGGCCATGTTGCTACATATTCCTGATTCAAGATTTATTTAGGTTCATACTTTAATGTTACGTATGTCTCGTATCATTCGATACTATAGTTCCTTAACTTCGTATTAATTTCTGTCTATGACAAAAATTTATATCTAGAATAATCAGAAATACTGTGTGCAACGTGTTGTTAAATATTCGTGATTCTAGATTTATTTATCTTCATATATTGAGGTTAGCTATATCTCGTATCAGTGCATACTACAATTCCTTAACTTCGTATTAATTTCTGTCTATCGAACAAATTTATATCTAGAATTATCAGAAATTCCGTGTGGAACATATAGCTTAATATTCCTGACTTTAGATTTATTTAGATTGATACTATGAGGTTAACTATGTCTCGCATGATTGGATAATATACTTACTTCCTTAACTTCTTATTAATTTCTGTCTATGACAAAAATTTTAGCTAGTATAACCAGAAATTATGTGAGGAACATGCTGTTAAATAATAATGATTCCAGACTTATTTAGATTCATACTCTGAGGTTTGGCATGCCTCGCATCATTGGATGCTCTTATTCCATAACGTCACATTAATTACTGACGGTGATAAAAATTTATATCTTGAATAATCGTAAATTGTGTGATGAACGTGTTTTTAATTATTTCTCATTCTAGACTTATTTAGATTCTTACTTTGAGGTTAACTATTTCTCGTATCATTGGATACTATAATTCCTTAACTTCGTATTAATTTGTGACGATGATAACAATTTATAACTACGACAATCAGAAATTCTGTGACGAACATGATGTTAAATATTCCTGATTCTATTTTATTTTAGAATCATACTTTGAGGTTAGGTATTCCTCGTATCATTGGATGCTATAACTCCTTATCATCGTATTAATTTCTGACGATGATAAAAATTTATATCTAGAATAATCGGAAATTCTGTGAAGAACGTGTTGTTAAATATTCCTGATTCTAGTTTAATTTAGATTCTTACTTTGAGGTTAGGTATGTCTCGTATCATTGGGTACGATAACTTATTACCTTCGTATTAATTTCTGACGATGATAAATATTTATATCTAAAATAATCGGAAATTCTGTGATGAACATGCTGTTAAATATTTCTGATTCTAGAATTACTTATATTCTTCCATTGAGATCAGGTATGTTTCGTATCATTGGATACTATAATTTGTTAACTTCGTATTAATTTCTGATTATGACAAAAATATATTACGAGAATAGTTAGAAATTCTATGAAGAACATGTTGTTAAATATGCTTGATTCATGTTTTATATCGATTCTTACATTGAGGTTAGGCTGGTCTCGTATCATTGAATACTATAATTCCTTAACATCGTATCAATTTCTGTTTATGACAAAAGTTTATAACCAAAATAGTCAGAAATTCTGTGAAGAACATGTTGTTAAATATTTCTGATTCTAGTTTTATTTAGATTCTTACTTTGAGGTTACGTATGCCTCGTACCATTGGGTGCTATAATTCCTAAACTTCGTATTAATTTCTGACGGTGATAAAAATTTTTAGTAGAAGAATCGAAAATTCTGTGATGGACATGTTATTAAATATTTCTCATTATAGATTTATTTAGATTCCTACTTTGAGGTGAGGTGTGTTTTGTATCATTGGATGCAATAGTTCCATAACTTCGTGTTAGCTTCTGACGCGGACAAAAATTTATGACTAGAGCAATCGGGTTTTCTGTGAATAACATGATAAGTATTTCTCGTTCAAGGTTTATTTATATTCTTACTTTGAGGTTAGGTATGTCTCGTGCCATTGGATGCTATAATTCCTTAACATCGAATTAATTTCTCACGATGATATATATTTATATCTAGATTATTCTAAAATTCTGTGAAGAGCATGTTGTTAAATATTTCTGATTCAAGTTTTACTTAGATTCTTACTTTGAGGTTACGTATGCCTCGTATCATTGGACGCTATTATTCCATAACTTCGTATTAATTTGTGACGATGACAAAAATTTATATCTTGAATAATCGGAAATTCTGCGAAGAACATGTTGTTAAATAGTTCTGATTGTTGTTATATTTTGATTCTTACTTTGAGGTTAGGTATGCCTCGTATCATTGGATGCAATTACTCCTTAACTTCGTATTAACTTCTGACGGTGTAAAAATTTATATCTACAATAATAGGAAATTCCGTGAAGAACACTTCGTTAAGTATTTCAGATTCTAATTTGATTTACATTCTTACTTTGAGGTTAGGTATGTCTCGTATCGATGGATGCTATAGTTCCTTAACTTCATATTAATTTCTGACGATGACAAAACTTTATATCTAGAATAAGAGCAAATTCTGTGAAGAGCATGTTGTTGAAAATTTCCGAACCTAGTTTGTTTTATATTCATACTTTGAGGTTAGGTATGTCTCGTGTCATTGGATTTTATAATTCCTTATCCTCGTATTAATGTCTCACTATAACAAAAATTTATAACAAGAATAATCAATAATTCTGTGAAGAACGTGTTGTAAAATATTTCTGATTCTAGACTTATTTAGATTCTCCCAATGAGGTTAGGTATGTCTCGTATCAATGGACACTATAATTCCTTAAATTCGTATTAATTTCTGACTATGATAAAAATTTATATCTGGAATAATCGGAAATTCTAGGAAGAACATGTTGTTAAATATTTCTGATTCTAGTTTTATTTAGATTCATACTTTGAGGTTTAGGTATATCTCGTATCATTGGATGCTATTATTCCTTAGTCTCGTCTTAATTTCTGACGATGATAAAAATTTAGATCCAGAATAAACGGATATTCTGTGCAGAACATGTTGTTAAATATTCCTGATCCCAGTTTTATTTAGATTGTTTCTTTGAGGATAGGTATGTCTCGTATCATTGGATACTATTATTTCTTAACTTCATATTAATTTCTGCCTATGACAAAAGATTATAACTAGAATAATCAGGAATTCTTTGAGGACCATGTTGCTAACTAATCCTGATTTTAGATTTATTAAGATTCATACCTCCAGGATAGGTATACATCGTATCATTGGATACTATAATTCCTTTACTTCGTATTAATTTCTGTCTATGAAACAAATTTATATCTAGAGTAATCAGAAATTCTGTGTGGAAAATGTTGTTAAATATTCCTGATACTAGATTTATTTAGATTCATACTTTGAGGATACGTATGTCACGTGCCATTGGATACTATCATTCCTTAACTTCGTATTAATTTCTGTCTATGAAAAAAAGATATAACTGGATTAATCGGAAATTCTGTGTGGAACATCTTGTTAAATATTCCTGATTCTAGATTTATTTAGATCCATACTTTGAGGTTAAGTATGTCTCGTATCATTGGATACTATAATTCCTTAACTTCGTATTAATTACTGTCGATGATACAAATTTATAACTAGAATAATCAGAAATTCTGTGTGGAACATATTGTCGAATATTCCTGATTCTAGATTTATTTAGTATCATACTTTGAGGATAGATACGTCTTGTCTCATTGGATACTATAATTCCATATCTTCGTATTAACTTCTGTATATGACAAAAACTTATAACTAGAATAATCAGAAATTCTGTAAGGACCATGTTGCTAAATATTCCTGATTTTAGATTTATTTACATTCATACTTTGAAGTTAGGTATATCTCGAATCATTGGAAGCTACAATTCCTTTTCTTCGTATTAATTTGTGACGATGATAAATATTTATATATAAAATAAACGGAAATTCTGTGATGGACATGTTATTAAACATTTCTCACTCTAGATTTATTTAGATTCTTACTTTGAGGATACGTATGTCACGTGTCATTGGATACTATAATTCCTTAACTTCGTATTAATTTCCGACGATTGATAATCATTTATAACTACAATAATCTGAAATTCTGTTAAGAACATGTTCCTAAATATTTCTGATTCTAGATTTATTTAGATTCTTGCATTGAGTTTGGGTATATCTCGTGCCATTCGATACTATAATTCCTTAACTTCGAATTAATTTCTGACGATGATAGAAATTTACATCTAGAATAATCAGAAATTCTGTGAAGAACATGTAGTTTAATATTCCTGATCGCAGTTTTATTTGGACTCTAACTTTGAGGATAGGTATGTCTCGTATCATTGGAGGCTATAATTCCATTACTTCGTATTAATTCCTGTCTTTGACAAAAATTTATGAATAGAATAATCAAAATTTCTGTGAAGAGCATGTTGTTAAATATTCCTGATCCTTGATTTATTTTGACTCATACTTCGAGGTTAGGTATGTCTGGTATCATTGGATGCTATTATTCCTTAACTTCGTATTAATTTCTAACGATGATAAAAATTTATATCTAGAATAATCGGGAATTCTGTTGAGGACATATTGTTAAATAATTCTGATTCTCGATTTATTTATATTCTTGCATTGATGTTAGGCACGTCTGGTATCATCGGATGCTATATTTCCTTAACATGGTATTAATTTGTGACGATGATATAAATTTATATCTCGAATGATCGGAAATTCTGTTGTGAACATGTTATTAAATATTTCTGATTCTAGATATATTTAGAATGTTACTTTGAGGAAAGGTATGTCTCGTATAATTGGATACTATAATTCCTTAACTTCGTATTAATTTCTGTCCATGACAAAAATTTATAACTAGAATAATCAGAAATTCTGTGATGGACATGTTGTTAAATATTTCTCATTCCAGATTTATTTAGGTTCTTACTTTGAGCTTAGGTGTGTCTCTTATCATTGGATGCTGTAATTCCTCTCCTTCGTATTAATTTGTGACGACGATAAAAATTTATATATAGAATAACCGGAAATTCGGTGATGAGCATGTTGTTAAAGACACCTGATTCTAGATTTATTTAGATTCATACTTTGAGGTTAGGTATGTCTCGTATCATTGGATGCTATAATTTCTTACCTCCGTATTAATTTCTGTATATGACAATAATTTATATCTAGAATAATCGGAAATTCTGTGAAGAACATGTTGTTAAATATTTCTGATTCTAGTTTTATTTAGATTCTTACTTTGAGGTTAGGTATGTCGCGTATCGATGGATGCTATAGTTCCTTGACTTCGTATTAATTTCTGACGATGACAAAAAAGAATATATATAGAATAATCGGAAATTCTGAGAAGAACATGATGTTAAATATTTCTGATTCCAGTTTTATTTAGATTCTTAGTTTGAGGTTAGGTATGCGTCGTATCATTGGATACTATAATTCCTAAACTTCGTATTAATTTCACCTATGGCAAAAATTTATAACCAGAATGATCAGAAAATCAGTGAAGGACATGTTGATAAAAATTCCTGATTCTTTGGTTTATTTAGATTCTTGCCTTGAGGTTTGGTATTTCTGGTATCATTGGATGCTATAATTCCTTAACATCGTATTAATTTCTGACGATGATAAAAATGTAAATATCGTATAATCGGAAATTCAGTGATGGACATGCTGTTAAATATTTCTCATTGCAGATTTATTTAGAATCTTACTTTCAGGATAGGTATATCTCGTAGTATTGGACAGTGTAATTCCTTAACTTCGTATTAATTTCTGTCTATGACAGAAATTTATAACTAGAATAATCAGGAATTCTGTGAGGCCCATGTTGCTAAATATTCCTGATTCTAGATTTATTTCGATTCATACTTTGAGGTTAGTTATGTCTCGTATCATTGGATACTATAATAACTTAACATCGTATTAATTTCTGTCTATGACAAAAATTTATAAGTGGAATAATCAGAAATTCAGTAACGAACATGTTGTTAAATATTCCTGATTCTAGAATTATTTAGATTCATTCTTTGAGGTTAAGTATGCCTCGTATCATTGGATGCTGTTATTCCGTAACTTCGTATTAATCTGTGACTGTGATAAATATTTATATATGGAATAATCGGAAATTCTGTGATGGACATGTTATTAAATATTTCTCATTCTAGATTTATTTTGATTCTTACTTTGAGGATGGGTATGTCTCGTATCATTTGATACTATAATTGCTCAACTTCGTATTAACTTCTCTCTATGACAGAAATGTACAACTAGAATAATCAGGAATTCCGTGAGGACAATGTTGCTAAATATTCCTGATTCTCGATTTATTTTGATTCTTACTTTGAGGTTAGCTATATCTCGTATCAGTGGATACTATTATTCCTTAACTTCGTATTAATTTCTGTCTATGACAATAAATTTTAACTAGAATAACCAGAAATTATGTGAGGAACATGCTGTTAAATATTTCTCATTCTAGATTTATTTAGGTTCTTACTTTGAGGTTAGGTATGTGTCGTATCATTGGATACTATAATACCTTAACATCGTATTAATTTCTGTCTATGTCAAAAATTTATGACCAGAATAATCAGGAATTCTGTGAGAACCATGTTGCTAAATATTCCTGATTCTAGATTTATTTAGATTCATACCTTGAGGTTGGGTATGCCGCGTATCATTGGATGCTATTATTCCATAACGTCACATTAATTACTGACGATGATAAAAATATATATCTAGAATAATCGTAAATTGTGTGATGAAAATGTTTCTAAATATTTCTGATTCTGGATTTATTTAGAATCTTACTTTGAGGTTAGGTATATCTCGTATCATTGGATGCTATAGTTTCTTATCTTCGTTTTAATTTGTGAGGATGACAAATATTTATAAATAGAATAATCGGAAATTCTGGGAAGAACATGATGTTAAATATTTCTGATTCTAGATATATTTAGAATCATACATTGAGGATAAGTATGTCTCGTATCATTGGATACTATAATACCTTAACATCGTATTAATTTCTGTCTATGACTTAAACTTATAACCAGAGTAATCAGGAATTCTGCGAGGACCGTGTTGCTAAATATTCCTGATTCTAGATTTATATAGATTCATACTTTGAGGTTAGGTATGTCTCGTATCATTGGATGCTATAATTCCTTAACTTCGTATTAATTTGTGACGATGATAAATATTTATATCTAGAATAATCAGATATTCTGTGTGGAACATGTTGTTAAATATTCCTGATTCTAGATTTCTTTAGATTCATACTTTGAGGTTTGCTATATCTCGTACCAGTGGATACTATAATTCCTTAACTTCGAATTAATTACTCTCAATGAAACAAATTTATAACTAGAATAACCAGAAATTATGTGAAAAACTGCTGTTAAATATTCCTGATTCCAGATTTATTTATGTTCCTTCACTGAGGTTAGGTATTTCTCGTATCATTGGACGTTATAATTCCTTAACTTCGTATGAATTTCTAACGATGACAAAAATTTATAACTCGAATTATCGGAAATTCTGTGAAGAACATGTTAAATATTTCTGATTCTAGACTTATTTATATTCTTACTTTGAGGTTAGGTATGGTTCGTATCATAGGATACTATAATTCCTTAACTTCGTATTAATTTATGTCGATGACAAAAAATTGTTTCTAGAATACCCCGAAATTATGTGTGGAACATGCTGTTTAATATTCCTGATTCTAGATTTATTTAGATTCATACTTTGATGTTAACTATGTCTCGGGTCATTGGATACTATAATTCCGTAACTTCGTATTAATTACTGTCTATGAAACAAATTTTTATCTAGAATAATCAGGAATTCTGTGTGCACAATGTTGTTAAATATTTCTCATTCTAGATTTATAAAGGTTCTTACTTTGCGGTTAGGTATGTCTCGTATCATTGGATACTATAATACCTTAACATCGTATTAATTTCTGTCTATGTCAAAAGTTTATAACTGGAATAATCAGGAATACTGTGAGGACCAGGTTGCTAAATATTCCTGATTCTAGATTTACTTAGATTCATACATTGAGGTTAGGTATGTCTCGTATCATTGTATTCTATAACTCCTTAACGTAGTATTAATTTGTGACGATGATAAAAGTTTATATATAGAATAATCGGAAATTCTGTGATGGATATGTTATTAAATATTTCTCATTCTAGATTTATTCAGATTCCTACATTGAGGTTAGCTATATCTCGTATCATTGGACGCTATAATTCCTTAACATCGCATTAATTTCAGGCGATGATAAATATTTATATATAGAATATTCGGAAATTCTGTGATGGACATGTTATTAAATATTTCTCATTCTAGATTTATTTAGATTCATACTTTGAGGTTAGCTTTACCTCGTATCAGTGGATACTATAATTCCTTAACTTCGTATTAATTTCTGTCTATGAAACAAATTTATATCTAGAATAATAGGAAATTCTGCGAAGAACATGTTAAATACTTCTGATTCTGGATTTATTTAGAATCATACTTTGAGGTTATGTATGCCTCGTATCGTTGGATGCTATTATTCCTTAACTTCGTATTAATTACTGACGATGATAAAAATATATATCTAGAATAATCGTAAATAGTGTGATGAAAATGTTTCTAAATATTTCTGATTCTGGATTTATTTAGAATCTTACTTTGAGGTTAGGTATATCTCGTATCATTGGATGCTATAGTTTCTTATCTTCGTTTTAATTTGTGACGATGACAAATATTTGTAAATAGAATAATCGGAAATTCTGGGAAGAACATGATGTTAAATATTTCTGATTCTAGATTTATTTAGGTTCATCCTTTGAGATTAGGTATGTCTCGTATCATTGGATACTATAATTACTTAACTTCGTATTAATTTGTTACGATGATAAATATTTATATCTAGAATAGTCAGATATTCTGTGAAGATCATGTTGTTAAATATTCCTGATTCTAGATTTATTTATATTCATACTTTGAGGTTAGCTGTATCTCGTATGAGTGAATACTATAATTCCTCTGCTGCGTATTAATTTCAGTCTATGATAAAACTGTATATATAGAATAATCGGAAATTCTGTGATGGACATGTTGTTAAATATTTCTCATTCTAGATACATTTAGAATCATACATTGAGGTTAAGTATGTCTCGTGTCATTGGATACTATAATACCTTAACATCGTATTAATTTCTGTCTCTGACATAAACTTATAACCAGAGTAATCAGGAATTCTGTGAGGACCATGTTGTCAAATATTTCCGATTCTAATTTTATTTAGATTCTTACTTTCAGGTTCGGTATGTCTCGTATCATTGGATGCTGTAATTCCTTAACTTCGTATTAATTTCAGTTTGTGACAGGAATTTACAACTAGAATAATCGGAAATTATGTGTAGAACGTGTTGCTAAATGCTTCTGATTCTATATTTATTTAGATTCTTACTTTGAGGTTAAGAATGCCTCGTATCATTGGATGCTATAATTCCTTAACTTCGTATCAATATGTGACGATGATAAAAGTTAACTAGAATAATCAGATATTCTGTGATGATCATGTTGTTAAATATTCCTGATTCTAGATTTATTTATATTCATACTTTAAGGTTAGCTGTATCTCGTATGAGTGGATACTGTAATTCCTCAGCTGCGTATTAACTTCAGTCTATGATAAAACTGTATATATAGAATAATCGGAAATTCTGTGATGGACATGTTGTTAAATATTTCTCATTCTAGATATATTTAGAATCATACATTGAGGATAAGTATGTCTCGTATCATTGGATACTATAATACCTTAACATCGTATTAATTTCTGTCTATGACTTAAACTTATAACCAGAGTAATCAGGAATTCTGCGAGGACCGTGTTGCTAAATATTCCTGATTCTAGATTTATATAGATTCATAATTTGAGGTTAGGTATGTCTCGTATCATTGGATGCTATAATTCCTTAACTTCGTATTAATTTGTGACGATGATAAATATTTATATCTAGAATAATCAGATATTCTGTGTGGAACATGTTGTTAAATATTCCTGATTCTAGATTTCTTTAGATTCATACTTTGAGGTTTGCTATATCTCGTACCAGTGGATACTATAATTCCTTAACTTCGTATTAATTACTGTCAATGAAGCAAATTTATAACTAGAATAACCAGAAATTATGTGAAAAACTGCTGTTAAATATTCCTGATTCCAGATTTATTTATGTTCCTTCACTGAGGTTAGGTATTTCTCGTATCATTGGATGCTGTTATTCCTTAACTTCGTATTAATTTCTGTCTATGACAAAAATGTATAAGTAGAATAATCAGAAATTCTGTGAAGGACATTTCGTTAAATATTTCTGATTTTGGTTTTACCTAGATTCTTACTTTTAGGTTAGGTATGTTTCGTATCATTGAATACAATAATTCCTTACCTACGTATCAATTTCTGTATATGACAAAAATTTAATAACTAGAATAACCAGAAATTATGTGAAAACATGCTGTTAAATACTCCTGATTCTAAATTTATTTAGATTCATACTTTGAGATTAGGTATGCCTCGTATTATTGGATGCTATTATTCCCCAACTTCAAATTAATTACTGACAATGATAAAAACTGATATCTAGAAAAATCGTAGATTGCGTGATGAACATGTATTTAAATATTTCTGATTCTAGATTTATTTAGATTCGTACTTTGGTGTTCGGTATGCCTCGTATCACTGGATACTATTATTCCATAACGCCACTTTAATTACTGGCGACGATAAAAATTTATATCTTGAATAATCGTAAATTCTGTGATGGACATTTAATTAAATATTTCGCATTCTAGGTTTATTTAGATTCTTACTTCGAGGTTAGGTATGTCTCGTATCATTGGATACTATAATTCCTTAATTTCGAATTAATTTGTGACGATGATAAAAATGTATATATATAGAATAATCGGGAATTCTGTGATGGACATGTTGTTAAGTATTTCTCAATCTAGATTTATTTAGGTTCTTACTGTGCGGTTAGGTATGTCTCGTATCATTGGATACTATAATACTTTAACATCGTATTAATATCTGTCTATGACAAAAATTTATAACTAGAATAATAAGGAATACTGTGAGGACCAGGTTGCTAAATATTTCTGATTCTAGATTTATTTAGATTTATACTTTGAGGTTAGGTATGTCTCGTATCATTGGATACTATAATTCCTTAACTTCGTATTAATTTGTGACGATGATAAAAGTTTATATATAGAATAATCGGAAATTCTGTGATGGACATGTTATTAAATATTTCTCATTCTAGATTTATTCAGATTCCAAAATTGAGGTTAGCTATATCTCGTATCATTGGATGCTATTATTCCTTAACTTCGTATTAATTACTGACGATGATAAAAATTTATATCTAGAATAATCAGATATTCTGTGTGGAACATGTTGTTAAATATTCCTGATTCTAGATTTATTTAGAATCTTACCTTGAGGTTAGGTATGTCTCGTATCATTGGATACTATAATTCCTTAACTTCGTATCAATTTGTGACGATGATAAATGTTTATATATAGAACAATCGGTAATTCTGTGATGGACATGTTATTTAATATTTCTCATTCTAGATTTATTCAGATTCATCCTTTGAGGTTAGGTATGTCTCGTATCATTGGATACTATAATTCCTTAAATTCGTATTAATTTCTGTCTATGACAAAAATTTTTATCTAGAATAATTGGAAATTCTGTTAAGAACATGTTGTTAAATATTTCTTATGCTAGATTTATTTATATCCCTGCTTTGCGGATAGGTATATCTCGTATCATTGGTTGCTATAATTTCGTAACATCGTATTAATTTGTGACGATGATAAAAATTTATATACAGAATAACCGGAAATTCTGTTAAGAGCATGTTGTTAAATATTTCTATTTCTAGTTATATTTGGATTCTTATTTTGAGGTTAGGTATGTCTCATATCATTGGGTACTATAATTCCTTAACTGGGTATTAATTTCTGTCTATGACAAAAATATATAAGTGGAATAATCAGAAATTCAGTGACGAACATGTTGTTAAATATTCCTGATTCCAGATTTATTTATGTTCCTTCACTGAGGTTAGGTATTTCTCGTATCATTGGATGCTGTTATTCCTTAACTTCGTATTAATTTCTGTCTATGACAAAAATGTATAAGTAGAATAATCAGAAATTCTGTGAAGGACATTTTGTTAAATATTTCTGATTTTGGTTTTACCTAGATTCTTACTTTTAGGTTAGGTATGTCTCGTATCATTGAATACAATAATTCCTTACCTACGTATCAATTTCTGTATATGACAAAAATTAATAACTAGAATAACCAGAAATTATGTGAAAACATGCTGTTAAATACTCCTGATTCTAAATTTATTTAGATTCATACTTTGAGGTTAGGTGTGCCTCGTATTGTTGGATGCTATTATTCCACAACTTCAAATTAATTACTGACAATGATAAAAACTGATATCTAGAAAAATCGTAGTTTGCGTGATGAACATGTATTTAAATATTTCTGATTCTAGATTTATTTAGATTCGTACTTTGGTGTTCGGTATGCCTCGTATCACTGGATACTATTATTCCATAACGCCACTTTAATTACTGGCGATTATAAAAATTTATATCTTGAATAATCGTAAATTCTGTGATGGACATTTAATTAAATATTTCGCATTCTAGGTTTATTTAGATTCTTACTTCGAGGTTAGGTATGTCTCGTATCATTGGATACTATAATACTTTAACATCGTATTAATGTCTGTCTATGACAAAAATTTATAACTAGAATAATAAGGAATACTGTGAGGACCAGGTTGCTAAATATTTCTGATTCTAGATTTATTTAGATTTATACTTTGAGGTTAGGTATGTCTCGTATCATTGGATACTATAATTCCTTAACTTCGTATTAATTTGTGGCGATGGTAAATATTTATATGTAGAATAATCGAAAATTGTGTTATGAACATGTTATTAAATATTTCTTATAATAGATTTATTTTGATTCATACCTTGAGACTAGGTATATCTCGTATCATTGGATACTATAATTCCTTAATTTCGAATTAATTTGTGACGATGATAAAAATGTATATATATAGAATAATCGGGAATTCTGTGATGGACATGTTGTTAAGTATTTCTCAATCTAGATTTATTTAGGTTCTTACTGTGCGGTTAGGTATGTCTCGTATCATTGGATACTATAATACTTTAACATCGTATTAATATCTGTCCATGACAAAAATTTATAACTAGAATAATAAGGAATACTGTGAGGACCAGGTTGCTAAATATTTCTGATTCTAGATTTATTTAGATTTATACTTTGAGGTTAGGTATGTCTCGTATCATTGGATAGTATAATTCCTTAACTTCGTATTAATTTGTGACGATGATAAAAGTTTATATATAGAATAATCGGAAATTCTGTGATGGACATGTTATTAAATATTTCTCATTCTAGATTTATTCAGATTCCAAAATTGAGGTTAGCTATATCTCGTATCATTGGATGCTATTATTCCTTAACTTCGTATTAATTACTGACGATGATAAAAATTTATATCTAGAATAATCAGATATTCTGTGTGGAACATGTTGTTAAATATTCCTGATTCTAGATTTATTTAGAATCTTACCTTGAGGTTAGGTATGTCTCGTATCATTGGATACTATAATTCCTTAACTTCGTATCAATTTGTGACGATGATAAATGTTTATATATAGAACAATCGGTAATTCTGTGATGGACATGTTATTTAATATTTCTCATTCTAGATTTATTCAGATTCATCCTTTGAGGTTAGGTATGTCTCGTATCATTGGATACTATAATTCCTTAAATTCGTATTAATTTCTGTCTATGACAAAAATTTTTATCTAGAATAATTGGAAATTCTGTTAAGAACATGTTGTTAAATATTTCTTATGCTAGATTTATTTATATCCCTGCTTTGCGGATAGGTATATCTCGTATCATTGGTTGCTATAATTTCGTAACATCGTATTAATTTGTGACGATGATAAAAATTTATATACAGAATAACCGGAAATTCTGTTAAGAGCATGTTGTTAAATATTTCTATTTCTAGTTATATTTGGATTCTTATTTTGAGGTTAGGTATGTCTCGTATCATTGGGTACTATAATTCCTTAACTGGGTATTAATTTCTGTCTATGACAAAAATATATAAGTGGAATAATCAGAAATTCAGTGACGAACATGTTGTTAAATATTCCTGATTCCAGATTTATTTATGTTCCTTCACTGAGGTTAGGTATTTCTCGTATCATTGGATGCTGTTATTCCTTAACTTCGTATTAATTTCTGTCTATGACAAAAATGTATAAGTAGAATAATCAGAAATTCTGTGAAGGACATTTTGTTAAATATTTCTGATTTTGGTTTTACCTAGATTCTTACTTTTAGGTTAGGTATTTCTCGTATCATTGAATACAATAATTCCTTACCTACGTATCAATTTCTGTATATGACAAAAATTAATAACTAGAATAACCAGAAATTATGTGAAAACATGCTGTTAAATACTCCTGATTCTAAATTTATTTAGATTCATACTTTGAGGTTAGGTATGTCTCGTATCATTGGATACTATAATTCCTTAACTTCGTATTAATTTGTGACGATGATAAATATTTATATCTAGAATAATCAGATATTCTGTGTGGAACATGTTGTTAAATATTCCTGATTCTAGATTTCTTTAGATTCATACTTTGAGGTTTGCTATATCTCGTACCAGTGGATACTATAATTCCTTAACTTCGTATTAATTACTGTCAATGAAACAAATTTATAACTAGAATAACCAGAAATTATGTGAAAAACTGCTGTTAAATATTCCTGATTCCAGATTTATTTATGTTCCTTCACTGAGGTTAGGTATTTCTCGTATCATTGGATGCTGTTATTCCTTAACTTCGTATTAATTTCTGTCTATGACAAAAATGTATAAGTAGAATAATCAGAAATTCTGTGAAGGACATTTTGTTAAATATTTCTGATTTTGGTTTTACCTAGATTCTGACTTTAGGTTAGGTATGTCTCGTATCATTGAATACAATAATTCCTTACCTACGTATCAATTTCTGTATATGACAAAAATTAATAACTAGAATAACCAGAAATTATGTGAAAACATGCTGTTAAATACTCCTGATTCTAAATTTATTTAGATTCATACTTTGAGGTTAGGTGTGCCTCGTATTGTTGGATGCTATTATTCCACAACTTCAAATTAATTACTGACAATGATAAAAACTGATATCTAGAAAAATCGTAGTTTGCGTGATGAACATGTATTTAAATATTTCTGATTCTAGATTTATTTAGATTCGTACTTTGGTGTTCGGTATGCCTCGTATCACTGGATACTATTATTCCATAACGCCACTTTAATTACTGGCGATTATAAAAATTTATATCTTGAATAATCGTAAATTCTGTGATGGACATTTAATTAAATATTTCGCATTCTAGGTTTATTTAGATTCTTACTTCGAGGTTAGGTATGTCTCGTATCATTGGATACTATAATACTTTAACATCGTATTAATGTCTGTCTATGACAAAAATTTATAACTAGAATAATAAGGAATACTGTGAGGACCAGGTTGCTAAATATTTCTGATTCTAGATTTATTTAGATTTATACTTTGAGGTTAGGTATGTCTCGTATCATTGGATACTATAATTCCTTAACTTCGTATTAATTTGTGGCGATGGTAAATATTTATATGTAGAATAATCGAAAATTGTGTTATGAACATGTTATTAAATATTTCTTATAATAGATTTATTTTGATTCATACCTTGAGACTAGGTATATCTCGTATCATTGGATACTATAATTCCTTAATTTCGAATTAATTTGTGACGATGATAAAAATGTATATATATAGAATAATCGGGAATTCTGTGATGGACATGTTGTTAAGTATTTCTCAATCTAGATTTATTTAGGTTCTTACTGTGCGGTTAGGTATGTCTCGTATCATTGGATACTATAATACTTTAACATCGTATTAATATCTGTCTATGACAAAAATTTATAACTAGAATAATAAGGAATACTGTGAGGACCAGGTTGCTAAATATTTCTGATTCTAGATTTATTTAGATTTATACTTTGAGGTTAGGTATGTCTCGTATCATTGGATAGTATAATTCCTTAACTTCGTATTAATTTGTGACGATGATAAAAGTTTATATATAGAATAATCGGAAATTCTGTGATGGACATGTTATTAAATATTTCTCATTCTAGATTTATTCAGATTCCAAAATTGAGGTTAGCTATATCTCGTATCATTGGATGCTATTATTCCTTAACTTCGTATTAATTACTGACGATGATAAAAATTTATATCTAGAATAATCAGATATTCTGTGTGGAACATGTTGTTAAATATTCCTGATTCTAGATTTATTTAGAATCTTACCTTGAGGTTAGGTATGTCTCGTATCATTGGATACTATAATTCCTTAACTTCGTATCAATTTGTGACGATGATAAATGTTTATATATAGAACAATCGGTAATTCTGTGATGGACATGTTATTTAATATTTCTCATTCTAGATTTATTCAGATTCATCCTTTGAGGTTAGGTATGTCTCGTATCATTGGATACTATAATTCCTTAAATTCGTATTAATTTCTGTCTATGACAAAAATTTTTATCTAGAATAATTGGAAATTCTGTTAAGAACATGTTGTTAAATATTTCTTATGCTAGATTTATTTATATCCCTGCTTTGCGGATAGGTATATCTCGTATCATTGGTTGCTATAATTTCGTAACATCGTATTAATTTGTGACGATGATAAAAATTTATATACAGAATAACCGGAAATTCTGTTAAGAGCATGTTGTTAAATATTTCTATTTCTAGTTATATTTGGATTCTTATTTTGAGGTTAGGTATGTCTCGTATCATTGGGTACTATAATTCCTTAACTGGGTATTAATTTCTGTCTATGACAAAAATATATAAGTGGAATAATCAGAAATTCAGTGACGAACATGTTGTTAAATATTCCTGATTCCAGATTTATTTATGTTCCTTCACTGAGGTTAGGTATTTCTCGTATCATTGGATGCTGTTATTCCTTAACTTCGTATTAATTTCTGTCTATGACAAAAATGTATAAGTAGAATAATCAGAAATTCTGTGAAGGACATTTTGTTAAATATTTCTGATTTTGGTTTTACCTAGATTCTTACTTTTAGGTTAGGTATTTCTCGTATCATTGAATACAATAATTCCTTACCTACGTATCAATTTCTGTATATGACAAAAATTAATAACTAGAATAACCAGAAATTATGTGAAAACATGCTGTTAAATACTCCTGATTCTAAATTTATTTAGATTCATACTTTGAGGTTAGGTATGTCTCGTATCATTGGATACTATAATTCCTTAACTTCGTATTAATTTGTGACGATGATAAATATTTATATCTAGAATAATCAGATATTCTGTGTGGAACATGTTGTTAAATATTCCTGATTCTAGATTTCTTTAGATTCATACTTTGAGGTTTGCTATATCTCGTACCAGTGGATACTATAATTCCTTAACTTCGTATTAATTACTGTCAATGAAACAAATTTATAACTAGAATAACCAGAAATTATGTGAAAAACTGCTGTTAAATATTCCTGATTCCAGATTTATTTATGTTCCTTCACTGAGGTTAGGTATTTCTCGTATCATTGGATGCTGTTATTCCTTAACTTCGTATTAATTTCTGTCTATGACAAAAATGTATAAGTAGAATAATCAGAAATTCTGTGAAGGACATTTTGTTAAATATTTCTGATTTTGGTTTTACCTAGATTCTGACTTTAGGTTAGGTATGTCTCGTATCATTGAATACAATAATTCCTTACCTACGTATCAATTTCTGTATATGACAAAAATTAATAACTAGAATAACCAGAAATTATGTGAAAACATGCTGTTAAATACTCCTGATTCTAAATTTATTTAGATTCATACTTTGAGGTTAGGTGTGCCTCGTATTGTTGGATGCTATTATTCCACAACTTCAAATTAATTACTGACAATGATAAAAACTGATATCTAGAAAAATCGTAGTTTGCGTGATGAACATGTATTTAAATATTTCTGATTCTAGATTTATTTAGATTCGTACTTTGGTGTTCGGTATGCCTCGTATCACTGGATACTATTATTCCATAACGCCACTTTAATTACTGGCGATTATAAAAATTTATATCTTGAATAATCGCAAATTCTGTGATGGACATTTAATTAAATATTTCGCATTCTAGGTTTATTTAGATTCTTACTTCGAGGTTAGGTATGTCTCGTATCATTGGATACTATAATACTTTAACATCGTATTAATGTCTGTCTATGACAAAAATTTATAACTAGAATAATAAGGAATACTGTGAGGACCAGGTTGCTAAATATTTCTGATTCTAGATTTATTTAGATTTATACTTTGAGGTTAGGTATGTCTCGTATCATTGGATACTATAATTCCTTAACTTCGTATTAATTTGTGGCGATGGTAAATATTTATATGTAGAATAATCGAAAATTGTGTTATGAACATGTTATTAAATATTTCTTATAATAGATTTATTTTGATTCATACCTTGAGACTAGGTATATCTCGTATCATTGGATACTATAATTCGTCAACATCGTATTAATTTCAGTCTATGACAAAAAGTAATAACTATAATAATCGGAAATTCTGTGTATAACAAGTTGCTAAATATTCCTGATTCTAGATTTACTTAGATCCATACATTGAGGTTAGGTATGTCTCGTATCATTGGATGCTATTATTCCTTAACTTCGAATTAAGGTGTGACGATTATAAAAATGTATATATAGAATAATCGGAAATTCTGTGATGGACATGTTAAATATTTCTCATTCTAGATTTATTTAGATTCATACTTTGAGGTTAGGTATGTCTCGTATCATTGGGTACTATAATTCCTTAACTGGGTATTAATTTCTGTCTATGACAAAAATATATAAGTGGAATAATCAGAAATTCAGTGACGAACATGTTGCTAAATATTCCTGATTCTAGAATTATTTAGATTCATTCTTTGAGGTTAAGTATGCCTCGTATCATTGGATGCTGTTATTCCTTATCTTCGTATTAATTTCTGTCTATGAAACAAATTTATATCTAGAATAATAGGAAATTCTGCGAAGGACATGTTAAATATTTCTGATTCTGGATTTATTTAGAATCATACTTTGAGGTTACGTATGCCTCGTATCGGTGGATACTATAATTCCTTAATTCCGTATTAATTTGTGACGATGATAAATGTTTATAACTAGAATAATCAGATATTCTGTGAAGATCATGTTGTTAAATATTCCTGATTCTAGATTTATTTATATTCATACTTTGAGGTTAGCTGTATCTCGTATGAGTGGATACTGTAATTCCTCAGCTGCGTATTAATTTCAGTCTATGATAAAACTGTATATATAGAATAATCGGAAATTCTGTGATGGACATGTTGTTAAATATTTCTCATTCTAGATATATTTAGAATCATACATTGAGGATAAGTATGTCTCGTATCATTGGATACTATAATACCTTAACATCGCATTAATTTCTGTCTATGACTTAAACTTATAACCAGAGTAATCAGGAATTCTGCGAGGACCGTGTTGCTAAATATTCCTGATTCTAGATTTATTTAGATTCATACTTTGAGGTTAGGTATGTCTCGTATCATTGGATACTATAATTCCTTAACTTCGTATTAATTTGTGACGATGATAAATATTTATATCTAGAATAATCAGATATTCTGTGTGGAACATGTTGTTAAATATTCCTGATTCTAGATTTCTTTAGATTCATACTTTGAGGTTTGCTATATCTCGTACCAGTGGATACTATAATTCCTTAACTTCGTATTAATTACTGTCAATGAAACAAATTTATAACTAGAATAACCAGAAATTATGTGAAAAACTGCTGTTAAATATTCCTGATTCCAGATTTATTTATGTTCCTTCACTGAGGTTAGGTATTTCTCGTATCATTGGATGCTGTTATTCCTTAACTTCGTATTAATTTCTGTCTATGACAAAAATGTATAAGTAGAATAATCAGAAATTCTGTGAAGGACATTTCGTTAAATATTTCTGATTTTGGTTTTACCTAGATTCTTACTTTTAGGTTAGGTATGTCTCGTATCATTGAATACAATAATTCCTTACCTACGTATCAATTTCTGTATATGACAAAAATTAATAACTAGAATAACCAGAAATTATGTGAAAACATGCTGTTAAATACTCCTGATTCTAAATTTATTTAGATTCATACTTTGAGGTTAGGTGTGCCTCGTATTATTGGATGCTATTATTCCTCAACTTCAAATTAATTACTGACAATGATAAAAACTGATATCTAGAAAAATCGTAGATTGCGTGATGAACATGTATTTAAATATTTCTGATTCTAGATTTATTTAGATTCGTACTTTGGTGTTCGGTATGCCTCGTATCACTGGATACTATTATTCCATAACGCCACTTTAATTACTGGCGATTATAAAAATTTATATCTTGAATAATCGTAAATTCTGTGATGGACATTTAATTAAATATTTCGCATTCTAGGTTTATTTAGATTCTTACTTCGAGGTTAGGTATGTCTCGTATCATTGGATACTATAATTCCTTAATTTCGAATTAATTTGTGACGATGATAAAAATGTATATATATAGAATAATCGGAAATTCTGTGATGGACATGTTGTTAAGTATTTCTCACTCTAGATTTATTTAGGTTCTTACTGTGCGGTTAGGTATGTCTGGTATCATTGGATACTATAATACTTTAACATCGTATTAATGTCTGTCTATGACAAAAATTTATAACTAGAATAATAAGGAATACTGTGAGGACCAGGTTGCTAAATATTTCTGATTCTAGATTTATTTAGATTTATACTTTGAGGTTAAGTATGTCTCGTATCATTGGATACTATAATTCCTTAACTTCGTATTAATTTGTGGCGATGGTAAATAGTTATATGTAGAATAATCGAAAATTGTGTTATGAACATGTTATTAAATATTTCTTATAATAGGTTTATTTTGATTCATACCTTGAGACTAGGTATATCTCGTATCATTGGATACTATAATTCGTCAACATCGTATTAATTTCAGTCTATGACAAAAAGTAATAACTATAATAATCGGAAATTCGGTGTTTAACAAGTTGCTAAATATTCCTGATTCTAGATTTACTTAGATCCATACATTGAGGTTAGGTATGTCTCGTATCATTGGATGCTATTATTCCTTAACTTCGAATTAAGTTGTGACGACTATAAAAATGTATATATAGAATAATCGGAAATTCTGTGATGGACATGTTAAATATTTCTCATTCTAGATTTATTTAGATTCATACTTTGAGGTTAGGTATGTCTCGTATCATTGGGTACTATAATTCCTTAACTGGGTATTAATTTCTGTCTATGACAAAAATATATAAGTGGAATAATCAGAAATTCAGTGACGAACATGTTGTTAAATATTCCTGATTCTAGAATTATTTAGATTCATTCTTTGAGGTTAAGCATGCCTCGTATCATTGGATGCTGTTATTCCTTAACTTCGTATTAATTTCTGTCTATGAAACAAATTTATATCTAGAATAATAGGAAATTCTGCGAAGAACATGTTAAATATTTCTGATTCTGGATTTATTTAGAATCATACTTTGAGGTTACGTACGCCTCGTATCGGTGGATACTATAATTCCTTAATTCCGTATTAATTTGTGACGATGATAAATGTTTATAACTAGAATAATCAGATATTCTGTGAAGATCATGTTGTTAAATATTCCTGATTCTAGATTTATTTATATTCATACTTTGAGGTTAGCTGTATCTCGTATGAGTGGATACTGTAATTCCTCAGCTGCGTATTAACTTCAGTCTATGATAAAACTGTATATATAGAATAATCGGAAATTCTGTGATGGACATGTTGTTAAATATTTCTCATTCTAGATATATTCAGAATCATACATTGAGGATAAGTATGTCTCGTATCATTGGATACTATAATACCTTAACATCGTAGTAATTTCTGTCTATGACTTAAACTTATAACCAGAGTAATCAGGAATTCTGCGAGGACCGTGTTGCTAAATATTCCTGATTCTAGATTTATTTAGATTCATACTTTGAGGTTAGGTATGTTTCGTATCATTGGATGCTATAATTCCTTATCTTCGTATCAATTTGTGACGATGATAAATATTTATATCTAGAATAATCAGATATTCTGTGTGGAACATGTTGGTAAATATTTCCTTTTCTAATTTTATTTAGATGCGTACTTTCAGGTTAGGTATGTCTCGTATCACTGGATGCTGTAATTCCTTTACTTCGTATTAATTTGTGACGATGATAGAAATTTGTATATAGAATATCCGGAAATTCGGTGATGAGCATATTGTTAAAGATTCCTGACTCTAGATGTACTTAGATTCATACTGTGAGGTTAGGTAAGTCTCGTACCATTGGGTGCTATAATTCCATAACTTCGTATTACTTTCTGACGATGATAAAAATTTATAACTATAATAAATTGAAATTCTGTGGAGAACATGTTGTTAAATATTCGTGATTCTAGATTTATTTGCATTCATACTTTGAGGTTAGGTACGTCTCGTATCATTGGATGCTACAATTCCTTAACTTCGTAATAATTTCTGACGATGACAGAAATTTATATCTAGAATAAGAGGAAATTCTGTGAAGAACATGTTGTCAAAAATTTCGATTCTAGTTTTATTTATATTCATACCTTGAGGTTTGGTATGTCTCGTGACATTGGATGCTATATTTTCTTATCTTCGTATTAATTTGTGTCGATAATAAAGATTTACTACTAGAATCTATGGAAATTGTCTGAAGAACATGTTGTCAAATATTTCCGATTCTAATTTTATTTAGATTCTTAGTTTGCGGTTAGTTATGTCTCGTATCATTGGATACTATAATACTTTAACATCGTATTAACGTCTGTCTATGACAAAAATTTATAACTAGAATAATAAGGAATACTGTGAGGACCAGGTTGCTAAATATTCCTGATTCTAGATATATTTAGATTCTTACTTTGAGGTTAGGTATTCCTCGTATCATTGAATACCATAATTCCTTAACTTCGTATTAATTAGTGACGATGACAAATATTTATGACTAGTATAATCAGAAATTCTGTGAAGAACATGTTGTTACCTATTCCTGATTCTAGATTTATACAGATTCGTACTTTGAAGTTAGCTGTATCTCGTATCATTGGGTACTATAATTCCTTAACTTCGTATTAATTTCTAAACGATGATTAAAATTTATATGTAGAATAAATGGGAATTCTGTGAAGAACATGTTGTAAAATATTTCAGAATCAAAATATATTTAGATTCTTCCGTTGAGGTTATGTATGTCTCGTATCACAGGTTGCTATAATTCCATAATATCGTATTAATTTCCATCTATGACAGAAATTCATGACTAGAATAATCTGGAATTCTGAGAGGTACTTGTTGCTATATATCCCTGATTCTGCATTTATTTAGATCACAATTTGTGGTTAGGTATGACTCGCATCATTGGATGCTGTTATTCCATAACTTCGTATTAATTTCTGACGATGATAACAATTTATATCTAGAATAATCGGAAATTCTGTGATGAACATGTTGTTAAATATTTCTGATTCTGGATTTATTTTGATTCTCACTTTGAGGTTAGGTATTCCTCGTATCAATGGATGCTATTATGCCTTAACTTCGTATTAATTTCTGTCTGTGACAAAAAGTTATTACTAGATTAGTCAGAAATTCTGTGAACAACATGTTGTTAAATATTCCTGATTCTAGATTTGTTTAGATTCTTTCTTTGAGGTTAGGTATGTCTCCTATCATTGGATACTATAATTCCCTAACTTCGTATTAATTTCTGTTTATGACAATAATATATAACCCGAATAATCGGCAACTATGTGTAGAACATGTTGTTAGATATTTCTGATTCAAGTTTCATTTAGATTCTAACTTTGAGGTTAAGAATTCCTCGTATCATTGAATGCTATAATTCCTTAACTTCGTATTAATTTGTGACGATGATAAATGTTTACATATAGAACAGTCGGAAAATCTGTGATGGACATGTTGTTAAATATTCCTGATTCAATATTTATTTAGATTCAGACTTCGAAGTTAGGTATGTCTCGCAATATTGGATACTATATTTCCTTATCTTCGTACTAATTTCTGTCTATGACAAAAAGTTATTAATAGATTAGTCCGAAATTCTGTGAAGAACATGTTGTTAAATATTCCTGATTCTGGATTTATTTAGAATCATGCTTTGAGGTTAAGTATGTCTCGTATCATTTAATACTATAATTCCTTAACTTCGTACTAATTTCTGTCTGTGACAAAAAGTTATTACTAGATTAGTCAGAAATTCTGTGAAGAACATGCTGTTAAATATTCCTGATTCTAGATTTGTTTAGATTCTTGCTTTGAGGTTAGGTATGTTTCCTATCATTGGATACTATAATTCCCTAACTTCGTATTAATTTCTGTTTATGACAAAAATTTATAACCAGCATAATCGGCAACTATGTGTAGAACATGTTGCTAAATATTTCTGATTCAAGTTTCATTTAGATTCTAACTTTGAGGTTAAGAATTCCACGTATCAATGGATACTGTAATTCCTTAACATCGTATTAATTTCTGACGATGTTAAAAATATATATCTAGAATAATCGGTAATTGTGTGATGAACATGTTGTTAAATATTTCTGATTCTATTTTTATTTAGATTCTTGCTTTGAGGTTAGGTATGTCTAGTATCATTGGATGCTATAATTCCTTAACATCGCATTAATTTGTGACGATGATAAAAATTGATATATAGAATAATCGGAAATTCAGTGAAGAACATGTCGTTAAATATTTTTGATTCTAGATTTATTTAGATTCTTACCTTTAGATTAGGCATGCCTCGTATCATTGGATACTATAATTCCATATCTTCGCATTAATTTCTGTTTATGACAAAAATTTATTACTAGAATAATCGGAAATTCTGTGAAGAACATGTTGTTATATATTTTTGATTCTAGATTTATTTAGATTCTTACCTTTAGATTAGGCATGCCTCGTATCATTGGATACTATAATTCCATATCTTCGCATTAATTTCTGTTTATGACAAAAATTTATTACTAGAATAATCGGAAATTCTGTGAAGAACATGTTGCTAAATATTTCAGATTCTAATTTGATTTAGATTCTTACTTTGAGGTTAAGTATGTCCAGTACCGATGGATGCTATAGTTCCTTAACTTCGTATTAATTTCTGACGATGACAGAAATTTATATCTAGAATAAGAGGAAACTCTGTAAAGAACATGTTGTTAAAAATTTCCGATTCTAGTTTTATTTATATTCATACTTTGAGGTTAGGTATGTCTCGTATCATTGGTGGTTACAATTCCATAACTTCGTATTAATTTGTGACGATGATAAAAATTTATAACAATAATAATGCGAAATTCTGTGGAGAACATGTTGTTAAATGTTTCTGACTCTAGTTTTATTTAGATTCTTACTTTGAGGTTAGGTATGTCTCGTAACATTGGATGCAATCATTCCTTAACTTCATATTAATATCAGATGATGAAAATAATTTATATCTAGAATACTCGGAAATTATGTGAAGAACATGTTGTAAAATATTTCTGAATCTAGTTTTATTTAGATTTTTACTTTGAGGTTCGGCATGCCTTGTACCATTCGATGCTATTATTCCTTAACTTCGTATTCATTTCTGACGATCATAAAAATTTATATCTAGAATAATCGGAAATTCTGTGGAGAACATGTTGGTAAATATTTCTGATTCTAGATTTATTTAGATTAATACTTTGAGGTTAGGCATGTCTCGTATCATTGGTTGCTATAATACCTTAACTTTGTATTAATTTCTGACGATGATAAATATTTATTATTAGAATGATCGGAAGTTCTGTGGAGAACATGTTGGTAAATATTTCTGATTCTAGATTTATTTAGATTAATACTTTGAGGTTAGGTATGTCTCGTATCAATGGATACTATAATTCCTTATCTGCGTATTAATTGCTGTCTATGACAAAATTTATAACTAGAATAGTCAGAAATTCTGTGGAGAACATGTTGTAAAATATTTCTGACTCTAGTTTTATTTAGATTTTTACTTTGAGGTTAGGCATGCCTTGTACCATTCGATGCTATTATTCCTTAACTTCGTATTCATTTCTGACGATCATAAAAATTTATATCTAGAATAATCGGAAATTCTGTGGAGAACATGTGGGTAAATATTTCTGATTATAGATTTATGTAGGTTCTTCCTTTGAGGTTAAGCATGCACGTATCATTCGATTCCATTATTCCTTAACTTCGAATAAATTTCTGACGATGATATAAAATTACATCTAGAATAATCGGAAATTCTGTGTAGAACATGTTGCTAAATATTCCTGATTCTAGATTTACTTAGATTCATACATTGAGGTTAGGTATGTCTCGTATCATTGGATGCTATAATTCCTTTACATCGTATTAATTGTGACTATGATAAAAATGTGTATATAGAAAATCGGAAATTCTGTGATGGACATGTTGTTAAATATTTCTCATTCTAGATTTATTTAGATTCATACTTGGAGGCTAAGTATGTCTCGTATCATTGGATACTATAATACTTTAACATCGTATTAATGTCTGTCTATGACAAAAATTTATAACTAGAATAATAAGGAATACTGTGAGGACCAGGTTGCTAAATATTCCTGATTCTAGATTTATTTAGATTCATACTTTGAGGTTAGGTATGTCTCGTATCATTGGATACTATAATTCCTTAACTTCGTATTAATTTGTGGCGATGGTAAATATTTATATGTAGAATAATCGAAAATTGTGTTATGAACATGTTTTTAAATATTTCTGATAATAGATTTATTTTGATTCATACCTTGAGACTAGGTATATCTCGTATCATTGGATACTATAATTCCTCAACATCGTATTAATTTCAGTCTATGACAAAAACTTATAACCAAAATAAGCAGAAATTCTGTGAAGACCATGTTGGTAAATATTCCTGATTCTAGATTTATTTAGATTCATAATTTGAGGTTAGGTATGCCACGTACCATTGGAAGCTACAATTCCATATCTTCGTATT
>NW_027469971.1:0-50321 GCF_051020765.1 Lasioglossum baleicum | reverse complement strand
TATATCCGCTGAAGGTTATAGGCAGTATGCACCGTAAATCCGGATATGAATGTCAAACTACTGAGTCAAACCGTTGATGATCGTTATGTAATAGAATAGAGTCAGACATTTTACTGACGGTCGTACCTTCTGAGATACTAACCCACTGTATCGAGAGTATAACATCGTGTCCAGAGAAGCAAATTAGTAAAGATTTTTGTGACGTGCTCCATAGTTTCATCTTTGAATTATAAAATCTATGGCCAAACCGATCGTGAACGTTACCACCTTCTTTGAGAGTCGCACAGCTAAGCCAGTACCATCACCTATCCTGGAAATCACAGAGTGAAAGTAGGTATTCCGGGTGTAAGTGCGCGGTACAGTATTCGCAATCGACACCATAATTCATTGCATGAATATTAAAATTGATCGTCAAACTGTTGGAGAGCGTTACCAACTGGTATAAAATCAATCGTTTTATCGAACAACATACCATCCTAGATCCAAACCCAAACTAGCGACTGTCTACATTCGTGTTCATAAAAACAAATTAGTAGACGTTTTAGCAGACAGACAACATAATAGTATGTATGAATAGTAAAGTTCAGACTCAATCCGTTCGAGAGCGATACAACCTTCTGTGAGAGACGAACGGCTAAGTCAATAGTTTCACATATCTTGTTTTTCCGTAATTCGAACCCGGCATTCCGGAAGTCAATCCATAGTGCAGTATTGCCAATGGTCATCTTAATTCACAGTACGAATATTTATGCCAAGAGTCAATCCTTTCGAAATTGATATCACTAGCTATGGAGTCGAAGCTTATACAGAAGACCTTCCCTTCCCTGAGACAGCACCCGCTGTAGCGAGATTATCAATTTGTGCTCAGAGAAACAATTTGGTATACATTTTACGGACGGGCAGCTGAATGTCACTAACGAAATAGAAGATCGAGAGGTCAAACTGTTTGGGAACATTGACTCATTCTTTGGTGGTCGAACGGCAAAGTCAATAGCATCATATATCCAGTGATGTCGAATATCAATACAGATATTCCGGAAGTAACTGTGTTGAACAGTATATGTGACGGACACCTTAATTCAAGAGACTGATTAATAAAATAGGGCGTCAAACCGGTTGAGAACGGTACCATTTGCTATAAAGTCAAACGGATCACCAAATGCCTTACCGTCCGATACGCTAAGGCGCCGTATCGCCAATATAGCTACGTCTTTAGGGAAACACATTAGTGTACAATTTAGTGGCGTCATGTTACATTCATGTATGAATTAGAAGGTCAAGTGTCAAACCGTTCGAGAACGTTGCCACCTTCTGTGAGCGACAAACTGCTAAGTCAATGGCTTCACCTATCCTGCGATTCCGAGAGTCAAACTTGGTATTCCAAGATAAAGTTCGCTGAAGAATTTTGGCAATGGACACCATAATTCGCGGATTGACTATAACAGAAGAGCGTCAAACTGAATGAGAACGTTACCAATTGATATAGGGTACATCGTTTTACCGAATGCCATTCGTCCGAGAAGCTAACCCGCTGTATCGAGTGTATACCTACGTGTTTAGGGAAACACAATATTATACAGTTTAGTGACGGCACCTCAAATTCGTCCATGAATTAGGTGATAGGGTGTCAAACCCTTCGAGATCGTTACCAACTTCTATGAGAGTGGCACAGCTACGTCGATAGCTTCACCTATCCTGTGATGACGAGGTTCATACCAGTCATTGCGGGAATATATCGGCTAAATTATATACGCAATTGACATCATAATTCACGGTATGAACATTAAAGTAGAGAGTCAATCCGTCGGAGATCATTATCAATTGGTATAGAGACACTCTTTTTACCGAAGGCCTTACCTTCTGACAACACATCTCACTGCATGGAGATAATAATGACGTGTGCAAGGAAACAAATTAGTACGCATTTTAGTGATGTACACCTTAATTTCATGCACAAATTAGAATAGGGACCGTCAAATCGTTCTACAACGTTCCCACCTCCTTCGAGAGCCGCACCTCTTGATCAACAGCTGCACCTACCTGGTTATTCCAAAGGTCAAACATGGTATTCAGGGAGTCAATCCACTGTATAGTACTGGCAGCGGACATCTTAACACAAGGTATGAATTGTAAAGCTGGTCGTCGAACCGTTGAAGAACATTACCTACTTCCATAGTGTCAGACCTGTTACCGAAAGCCTTCCCTTCCGTGAAGCTATCCCGCCGTGTCGATAGTATAACTTCGTGTCCAGAGAAACACATATGTATTCATTTCAATATTACCATAGCTTCATGTATGAATTACAAAATCAGGAGACAATCTGCTCGAAAACGTTTCCACTTTCTTTGAAAGTCGAACGACTAAGTCAAATGCTTCACGCATCCTGTGGTTCCGGTCAATAAATGACAAAAATGAAGCAGACCGTCATACCGTTATAGAACCTAATGCTATAGAGTCAAACTCTATCCTGAAGTGTTAAGGAGCCCGCCACTATAATGTCTACTAATTTGTATTGCTGAACACGAAGTTATACCCTCGATACAGCGGACTATGTTCTCTGAAGGTAAGGTATCAGATGAATAGAGTGTCCTTATGCTAATAGGCAATGTTCTCAAACGATATTACGTTCTTACTTGATATTCATACCGTGAATTAAGGTGTCTATTGTTAATACCGTTCTGCGGATTTACTCCTGGAATACACGGTTTGACTCTCGGAATCACAGGGCTTCTGAATCAACTGACTAAGTAGATCCAATCTCATAGACGTCCGTGACGGACTCGAACTGTTGCACCATCGATCTTCAAATTCATAAGTGAATTTAAGGTGACGTGACTAAGTTGTATACTAATGTGTTTCCCTATACTCCAAGCTATATTCTCGATGTGGCGGGTTAGCATCTTGGTCACAAAGGCATTCGGTGAAACGTTTGAATTTATAGCAGTTGTTATTATCTCACACGGTTGTGACGCTCTATTTTAATATTCAATCCGTGAATTATGGTATTTTTTATCAATACTGTACAGCGCATTTACTCACGGAATATCTAGTTAAACTTTCGGAGTCATAGGATGTATGAAGATAATGACATAGCCGTTCGAATTACAAAGAAGGTTGTAACTTTCTCGAATTGTTTGACACTCGATTCTGTTATTCTTACGTGAAAACTGCTAGTCCGCCTGATAAAATGTATACTAATTTCTACCACTGAACACCATGTGTTGCTCTCGATAGTGGGTATTAGGCTTTCGGAGGGTATGACATTCCATAAAATGTCTAACTTTATACCTATTGGTAATATTATCAAACGGATTGGTGCTCTACATTAATATGCAAACCGAGATCATCGGATTACATTAAAAATAGTGTACAGCGTATTCAACCCAGGAATACCTGGTCTGTCCCTCGGAATCACAAACAAGTGCAGCTATTGTCTTATCAGTTGGGCTCTCAAAGCAGATGGGATCGTACTCCAAATGTTCGACTCTCGACTTCGCCACTCGTACATGAAAAACAGTTATCCGTCTGCCAAGATGTCTGCTAATTCGATCCCATGAGTAATAAGCTGTGCACTCCCTAGAGCGGGTTGTGCTTCTCGGAATGATAGGCCTGCCGTAAAATGTTTATCCCTATACGAATGGGTAACGTTATATAATGATTTGACGTGTTACTTTTATAATCGAACCGTGAATTAATTTGTCAATTGCCAATACCTTTCAGCAAATGTTCTCCTGGAATGCCTGGATTGACGCTCGGAATCACAGGATAGATGAAGCAGTAAAGTTAGCCGTTCCACTCTCAAGGAATCGGCTAACTTTCTCGAAAGGTATGACCCTCGGTCTACTTGTTAATAATGAAATTAATGTGCTCATCTCTAAAATTTATACCAGTTTACTTCTCTGACCACGAAGTTATACTCTCGATCCGGCAGGGTATCGTCTCCGAAGGTTGGGCTATCTGTAAAATGATTTACTCTCTACCAATCGGTAACGTTCTTCAACTTTGTGACCCTCTACTTTAATATTTATATCGGGAAGTAGGGTTTTTAATGCCGACAATGTACATCGGATTTACACGTAGAATACCTCGTTCGAATCTCGAATCACAGGATAGGTGACGCTATAGACATAGCTGTTCGAAACTCAAAAATTGTGCTAACGTTCCTGATCGGTTTGATCCTGGATCATATAATATCATACATGAAATAATGGTGCCCGTCACTAAGATGTCTACTTATATGTTTCCATGGACACTAAGCAAGGCACCTCCTACATAGAGTTGGTCTTCTCGTAATGTAAGGCCTTCGAAAAAATTTTGATTCTTCGCGAATAGGTAGTGTCTACAACGGTTTGCAACTCTCCTTTAATATTAGAACCGTGAATTAAGGTGTCAATTGCCAGTACTCTCCAGCGGATATCCTACAGGAACACCTGGGTTGACTCTTGGAATCAATGCATAGGTGAAGTTATTGACTTTGTCGTCCGTCCCTCACAGAAGGTGGTACCGTTCTCGAACGGCTTGACCCTCGATCTTCTGATTCATGCATGAAATGGAGGTTCTCGTCATTAGAATGAACACCATATCGTACCTCTGAAAGCGGTGCCATACTCCCGATACAGCGGGTTAGCTTTTCGGAAGGTAAGGCATATTGTAAGTAGTTTTGACCGACACGAATTGTTACTGTTCTACAACGGATTGACGGCCTGCTTCAATGTTCAAGCCTCAAAGAGGGTAGGATCGTTCTCGAGCGGTTTCACCCTCGATCTTCTAATTCATACATGACGATGAGGTGCTCGTCACTCAAATGAAGACTAAGTCCCTTCTCTGAACACGAAGTTATATTCTCGTTGAAGCCGGTGAGATTCGCGGAAGTTAACGCCATCGGTAAATGTTTGACGTTATAGAAATTGGTAATGTTCTAAATCGTTTTGACGCTCTACACTTGTATTCAAATCGTGAATTAACGTGTCTCTGGCCGATAATATTCAGCGCATTTACTCCCGGAATACCCGGCTTGATTTTCTTAGTCACAGGATAGGTGAAGCTACAGACTTTGCCGTTCGACTCTAAAAGATAGTGGTAACGTTCTTGGACGCTTTGGCTCTCGATGCTGATATTCACACACAATCATGTGGTGTCCGTCCGTTACAGTGTGACCTATCTTGTTTCCGCAAACATTTTCGAGACAGTCACTACGGCGGGATAGGTTCTCGGAGGGTAAGGTATCCGGTAAAAAGTTTGAACCTATACCAGTAGGTAACGTTCTATGGTGGTTCCAATCACTATACCACTGTTTATACTGTAAAATAGGGTGTATAATGCCAATACTGTACATTGGTTCTACTCCCGGAATACCTGGTTTGACTAGCGGAATCACGGGATAGGTGAAAGTATTGTCTTAGCCTTACGGTTGTTAGGAATGTGGTAACGGTACCGAAAGGTTTGACCCTCAATCATGCAATTCATGCATGTAGTTGAGGTGCCTGGCACTAATGTGTATAGCAATTTCTTTCTCTATACACGAAGTTATACTCTCGATATAGCGGGATATGTTCTCTGATGATAAGTACTTCGGAAATAGGTTTGACCGTATTCCTATATGCAACGTTCTATAACGGTTTGATGCTGCTATTAAATAATCATTCCGTGAATTAAAGTGTCTCTTGTCAATACTGTACTGCGGATTTACTCCCGGAATAACTGGCTTTTCTCTCGGAATCACAGGTCAGTTGTAGCTATTGAATTATCCGGTTGTCTCTCACAGAACGTGGTAACATTCTCCAACGGTTTGCCGCTCGATCTTGTAATTCAAACATGAAACTAAGGAGCACGTCACTGGAACGAATACTAGCTTCTTTCTCTGAACACAGAGTTATACTTTTCATGAAGCTGGTGAGGATCGTGGTAGTTAGCGCCATCGGTAAACCGTTTTACTCTATATCAATTGATAACGTTCGCAAACGGTGTGACGCTGTACGTTATAATTCGGACCGTGAATTAAGGTGCCAATTGCCGATACAGATCAGCGGATTTCTTCCCGGAATAGCTAGTATGCCTCGTCCAATCACAGGATACGTGAGGCTATTCACATAGCCGACCGCCTCTCACAGCAGGTAGCAACGTTCCTAAGCGGCTTGACCCTCGATCGTTTTATTCATAATGAAATTAAGGTGCACGTCACTGAAATGAAGTCTAACTTCTTTTCGTGAACTCGAACTTATACACCAGATGAAGCTGGTCTGTTTCGCGGAAGGTAAGGCTTTCGATAAAACGTCTCACTTCATACCAATTGGTAATGCTCTCTTACGGTTTGACGCTCTACATTGCACAACAGTGAATTAAGGTGTCTATTGCCAATACCGTTCAGCCGATTTACTCCCGCAAGACCTAGTTTGACTCCCGGAATCTCGGGATAGGTTGAAGCTATTCACTTAGCCGTTCGATTTTCAAAGAAGGTGGTAACGATCTCGAACTTCTTTCCATCTCCCCTCAAACTTCTTTCCATCTACCCTCAAACTCAAAAATTAAAATAAGGTGCCCGTCATAAATCGTACACCAACTTGCTTCTCTGAACACGAAGCTATACTCTCGATACAGCGGATTAGCATCACGGAAGGTAAGGCCTTCTGTAAAATGTTTGACACTATACCAGTAGGTAAAGTTTTACAACGGTATGATTTAGTACTGTACTATTTTTACTGTAAATTAAGGTGTCTATTGCCAATACTATACAGCGGATGGACTGTAGGAATTCCTGGTAAATAAGAAGGAATAGCCGTACGACTCTAAAAAAGGAAGATAACATTCTCGAACAGCTTGACTCTCGATTTTGCTATTCATACGTGAAACTGAGGTGTCCGTCTGCTGAAATGTCTACTGATTTGTTTCCGTGAAATCTAATATAGACTCTCGCTGCAGCGGGATAGGTCCTCGGAATGTAAGGTACTGATTCAAAGAATTACTTTATTTTGATAAATAATGTCGTCCGTTGGTATGACTCCATGTATGAATAACAGGATCGAGTGTCAAACATTTCGAAAACGTAACAAAATCGAACGGCTAAGACAGTAGCATCACCAATCCTGTGATCCGGAAAGTCGAGCCAGGTATTCCGGGAGTAAATCCGCTGTACAGTATTGACAAAAGACACTTTAATTCATGGAATGATTATTTAATTACAACGTCAAACCGATATTGAACGTTGCATATTGGTATACGGTTAAACCTATTTCCGAAGTCCTACCTTCAGAGAACCTAACCCGCTGCAGCAGCAGTATAACATCGTGTTCAGAGAAACACATTAGTAAACATTTTAGTGACGGCCGCCATAGTTTCATGAATTATCTGCTAAGATCGAGGGTCCAACCGTTCCTGATCGGTACCACCTTCTTCGGGATCGAACGGTTAATTCAATAGCTACACCTATTCTGTGATTTCGGAAGTCCAACAAGGTATTTCGGGATTAAATCCGCTGTATAGTATCGGCATTAATAACCCTACTTCGCGGTATCAGTATTAATGTACAGAGTGACACAATTGTACCACGTCACCTGTTATTGGTATCGAGCCTAACTTTTCACCGAAGCCCGTACCGTCCGAGATGATAACCCGATGCAGCGATGGACTAACTTAATGCCCACTTTATTAAGCGGGTGGAATTGTAGCAGATGGACACCTTAATCGCGTAAATCAATATGCATGCCGATAGTCAAACCGATCGGGACTGTTACAACCTTCTTTCTGAGTCAAGCGTCTAAGTCGATAGCATCACCTATCCTATATTTCCTAGATCCAATCCAGGTATTCTGAAAGTAAATCCACCAAAAAATATTGGCAGGAGACACTTTATTTCAAAGTACGGATATTAAGGTAGTGAATCAAACCGATGGAGAACGTTACAACTTGGAATGGTCTCAAACTTTTCGCCGAATACCCTGCCTTCCGAGAATGTAACTCGCTGGGTCGAGAGACTATCTTTATGCCCACTTTATTAAACGGGAGGAATTGTAGCAGATAGACACCAAAATCGCGTAAATCAGTAAGCAGATCGAGAGTCGTGCCGCTCGATAACGTTACAACTTTCTTGAGAGCCGCACAGCTAAGTCAATCGCTCAACGAGCCCTGTGACTCCGAGACCCAAGCTAGGCATTCCGGAAGTTAATCCGCTGAGGAGTATTGGCCTGAGGCACATTAATTCACGGTTTGAATGTTTTGAGTGTATCGTGAATTCGTATGAGAATATTACCAATTGCTGTAATGTCAAGGGTTTTACTGAAGACTTTACCGTCTGAAAAACTAACCCGCTCTGTCAAGAGTATGACTTCGTGTTCAGGGGATCAAATTAGAATACATTTTAGTGACGGTGACATTAATTTTATTATGAATTAGAATATCGATGGTCAAACCGCTCGAGAACGTTATCACATTGTTTAAGACACGAACGGCTAAGTCAATAGCTTCAACTGCCCTGCGATTCCGATATCCAAACGTGGTATTCCGTGAGTAAATCCGCTGAACAGTGTTGGAAATGGACACCTTACTTCGCGGTTTGAATATTAAGATGGAGGATCACCCCGTTTGAGAGACGTTACCAGTTGCTATAAAATCAAACGGTTTACTGATGACCTTACCTTCCGTGAACATCACCCGCTTCACCGAGAGTATAACTTCGTGTTCACAGAAAGAAATTAGTCTTCATTTTATTGAAGGGTACCTTAACTCCATGTATGAATTAGAAGATCGAGTGTCAAACCGATCCAGAACGATACCACCGCCCGTGAGGGGTGAACGGCTATGTCAATAACCTCACCTGTCCAGTGATTCCGAAAGTCAAACCTGGTATTCTGGGTTCAAATCCGCTGAACAGTATTGGCACCACACACGTTAATTCACGGTATGAAATTAAAGAAAAGAGCCAATTCGTAGGAGAACATTCCCAACTGTGATAAGGTCTGTAAATTTACCCAATAGCTTGCCGTCCGAGAACCCAACCCGCGGTAGCAATTCCCTTGCTTTGTTTTCACAGGAACAAATGGGTAATATTTTAACTGGCGGGCACCTTATTTTCATGTATGAATTAGAAGATCGAGGATGAAACAGTGCGAGAACGAAACTTCCATGTTGCAAATTCGAGCGGCTAAGGCTATAGCTTCTCCCATTCTGTGATTCCGAGAGTCAAATCAGGTATTCCGCAAGTAAATCTTCTGTTGGGTGTGGGCACTAGGCACCCTATATCACTCTGTAAATATTAAAGTTCACAGTATAACCGTTGTAGCACGTTACCAGTTCATATAATATGATTTTTTTTACAGAACATCTAACCTTAGGAGAACCTAAGCTGCTCTAGTGAGTGCCTTGTTTAATGATCCCGGAAACAAATTTATATAAATTTTAGCAGACGAAAACGATATTTCCATGCATGAGTAACAATATGTAGAGTCAAACCGGTCGAGATCGTTACCACCTTCTTTGAGAGTCGAACGACTAAGTCAATTGCAATACATATCCTGTAATTTTGAGTGTAAAATTAGGTATTCCAGGAGTAAATGCATTGAACATTATTGGCAATAGACATCTTAAATCACGGTATGAATATAAAAGATCAGAGTCAATCCGTTTGAGAACGTTACCAATTGCTATGTCGTCATACTCCATACCGGATAAATTACCTTTCGAGAACATAACTCGCTGTATCGTGGGTATAACATCTGGTTCAGGGAAACAAATTAGTAGACATTTTAACAGACGGATACCTCAATTTTATGTAAGAATCAGAAGATCAAGGATCAAATAGTTCGAGAACGATACCGGTTGGTATAAAGTCCGACGTTTACCGATGGCGTTATCTTCCGCGAAGCTAACCCGCAGTATCGAGAGTACAACTTCATGAATAGAGAAGAAATTTGGTTTACATTTTAGAGATGAACACCTTTATTTCATGCATAAATTAGATGACTGAGGGCCAAACAGTTCGGGATCGTTACCACCTTCTTTGAGAGTCGTACGGATATGTCAATAGCTTCGCCCATACTTTGATGCCTAGGGTGAATGCACGTATTCTGCGTTTAAATACGCAGTACAGTATTGGCAATAGACACCTCATGTTACGATATAAATAGTGATATAGAGATTCAAACCGTCATAGAACGTTACCTACTGGTATAGGTCCAAACATTTTACCTGAAACCTTATCCTCCGAGAACCCAACCCGCTCTAGCGACTGTCTTGAGAATGATCGCGAAAAGAAATTAGGACACGTTTTGCGGGCGGACACCACATGTTTGCGTATAAATATCAGCATCGAATGTCAAAGCATCCGAGAACCATAACGATGGCCTTACCTTCGGGGAAGCTAACCCGCCGTTTGGAGAGTATAGCTACGTGATGAGGGAAACACATTAGTATACAATTTCGTGACGTCCCCATAAGTCCATTCACGAATTAGAACATCGAGTGTCAAACCGGTTGAGAACGTTGCCACCTTGAGTGAGAGATGAACAGATAAGTCGATACCTTCACTGATCCTGCGATTCCGAAAGTCAAACCAGGTATTCCGGGAGTAAGTCCGCTGAACAGTATTGGCAACAGTCACCTCAATTCGCGGTTTTATTATTAAAGTAGAGCGCAATACTGGTTGAGAACGTTACCAATTGGTATAATGTCAAATGTATTACCGAAGTCGTTACCTTCCGCGAACATCACTGGCTTCATCGAGAGCGTATCGTTGGGTTCTGAGATAGAAATCAGTCTTCATTTCGATGATGGGCACCGTATCTGCATGCATGAATTAGATAATCGAGGGTCAAACCGATCAGGGACGTTACCAGCTTCTTTATGAGACGAACGGCTAAGTCAATAGCTTCACCTATCCTGTGATTCCCAGAGTAGGTAATCCGCGGCTAAATCCGCTGTGCAGTAAGGGCATTAGACACGCTTTTTCACGGTATGAATACTAACGTAGAGTGTCCAGCAGTCGGCGAATATTACCAATTCGAATATGGTCAATCCTCTTACAGAAACCCCTACCGTCCGAGAACCTAACCTTCTCTATCGAGAGTATAACTTCGTACATCAAGAAGAAAATTAGTATTCTTTGTTTCGACGGGTAACGTAATTTCATAAATAAATACGAAGAGCGAAAGTCTAACCGTTCGAAAACATTACCAACATATTAGAGAGTCGAACGGCTAAGTAAATAGCTTCACATATACTTTGATTTCGAAAGTCAAACCAGATATTCCGGGAGCAAATGCGCAGTACAGTATTTGCAATAGACACTTCAATTCACGTTTTGAGTGTCAAAGCAGGCCGTCAAGCCGTTGTAGAACATTACCTACTGGTGTAGGATGTAATTTCATACAGAATGCCTTACCGTCCGAAAAACTGACCCGCCGTATCGAGAGTATAACTCCATGATCAGGGGTACGAACTAGTATTCATTTGAGTGACCAGCACCTTCATTTCAAGCATGAATTAGAAGATGGAGGGTCAAACCGCTCGAGAACATTGCCATCTTCTGTGAGAACCGAACGACTGTGCCAATAGCTTCACATATCCTACGATTCGGAGAGTCAAATCAGGTATTCCGAGGGTAAATCTGCAGTTTAGTATGGGCATTAGGGACCCTATTTCACGGTATAAATATTAGATTACACAGCCAATCCGTTGTCGAACGTTACCTACTGCTGTATAGCGAAACTTTTAACCGCAGGCCTTACCCTCAAAGATGTTAACCAGCTGTATAGAGAGTACAACATCGTGTTCGGGAAAGCAAATTCGTATGCATTTTAGTGTCGGGCATCATAATTCCATGCATCAATTGTGAAGATCGCGTGTCAATCAGTTCGAGAACGTTACCACCTTATTTGAAGATCGAACGGCTATGACAATAGGTACACCTATAATGTGCTTCCTACCGTCAAGCAAGGTATACCAGGAGTAAATCTGCTTTGCAGAATTGGCAGTAGACACCTCAACCCACTGTATGAATATTAAAGTACAGAATCATACCGCTGGAGAACGTTACCAGTTGATATAAAGTCATATGTAGTACCGACGACCTTACCTTCCACAAGCCATACCCGTTTCATCGAGAGAAGAAGTTTGTGTCCACAGAAAGAAATTAGTATTCATTTCAGTGTCGGGCACATTAACTTGGTGTATCAATTGGAACCTCGATTGTGAAAATTTTCGAGAACGTTACCACCCGCTTTGAGAGTCGAACAGATAAGTCTATAGCTTCACCCATCCTGTGATTCCGAGGGTCACACCAGGTAATTCGAAAGTAAATATGTTAAGGAGTATTGTCAGCGGACATCTTAATTCACGGTTTGAATATTAAAGCACACAGTCTAATCTTTGTAGAACGTTACCTATCGGTATAATATCAAAACATTCACCAAAGGCCATACATCTGAGTACCTAATCCGCGGTATCGACAGTATAACTTTGTAATCTGAGATACAAATTAGTATTCATTTTAGTAACGGGCACCTCAATTTCACGCATCGGTTACATGAACAAGTGTCAAACCGCACGACAACTTTACCAACTTCTATGAGACCTGAACGGCTGAGATGGTAGCTTCACCTATACTGTGATTCCGAGTGTCAACCCTGGCATTTAATGAGTAAGTAGTAGTTTTCATTCACGGTATGGATATCAAAGCAGAGAGTCAAATCGTTTGAGAACGTTACCAATTGGAATAACGTCATACTCTCAATTGCGTACCTTACCTTCCGACAACATAATCCGCTGCATCGAGGGTATAACTTCGTGTTCAGCGATACAAATTAGATTATATTATAGTGACGGTCACCTTAATGTGATGTATGAATTAGAAGATGTAGGGTCACATCATTCGATAACTTTACGACCATCTGTGAGAGATGAACGGCTAAGTCAATAGCGTCATCTACCCGTTGATACCGAGAGTCTAACCAGGTATTACCGGAGTAAATGCGCTGAAAAGTATTTGTAATGGACACCTTCATTCACGGCTTGAATATTGAAAGAGCGCGCAAAGCCGTTTGAGAACGTTAGCAATTGAGATTAAGTCGAAGGGCTTACGGAAGGCCTTACCTTCCGAAAAACTAACCCGCTGCACCGAGATTATAACTTCCTGTTCAGCGAAAGTGAATTGTATACATTTCAGATACGGGCACCATATCTTCATGTATGAATTAGATGATCGAGGGCCAATCCGTTCGAGAACATTACCACCTTCTTTGGGAGACGAACGGCTAAGTCTATAGTTTCACGTATCCTGCTATACCGCCAGTAGAATCTGGTATTCTGGGTGTAAATCCGCGGAACAGTATTGGCAATAGGCACCTTAATTCACAGCATGAATGTTAAGGTTGAGTGTGAAACTGTCGGAGGACAATACCATTTGGTACAATGGTATTCTTTTTAACCCATAGCTTACATTCGGATGACACAATCCGACATAGCGATTGTTTTGCGTCGAGTTCAAAGGAACGTATAGGTTGCCATCTTAGCAGACGGCCACCTTGTTTTCATGAAATAGTCCCATATTCGGGGGTCAAACCGTTCGAAAACGTTCCCACCTTCATTGGGATTCGAACGGCCAAGTCAATAGCTTCACATCTACTGCGATGCCGAGAAGCAAATCATGTATTCCGGGTGAAAATCCGCTGGACAGTATTGGCAAACCGCACCTTCATTTTCGACATGAATATTAAAGTAGAACGTCAACCCGTTAGAGAACATTACCAAATGTTATGACGTCAAAATTTTAAGGGTTACTTTGCCGTCCGAGAACCTGACCCGCTGCAGCAAGTGTCATGCCCAGTGCTCGAGAAACAAGTTAGTAAACATTATAGCAGAAGCACATCATATTTTCATGCACGAGCATAATAATCGAGAGTCGCACCCTTCGAGAACGTCCCTACCTTCTTTGAGAGACGAACAGATGAGACAGTACCTTCACCTATCCTGTTATTCCGGTAGTCAAACCAGGTATTCCAGGAGTCAATCCGCTGTACACTGTTGGCAATGGATACCTTAGTTCACGGTGTGATTATTAGAGTACGGCGCCAAACTGTTTGAGAGCGTTGCCAATAGGTATAAAGTAAAACGTTTTACCGAAAACCTTTCCCCGTTGAAAACTAACCAGCTGTATCGAGGGAATAACTTCGTCTTCAGAGAAGTAGTTTAGTATACATTTCAGTGACGGGCATCTTTGCTTCATGTATGGCCTACAAGGTCAAGCGTCAAATCTCTCGAGAACAAAGCATCCTTCCATAAGAGTCGAACGGCCAATACTATAAGTTCACCTGCCCTGTGCTACCGAGAGTCAAACGAGGGACACCGAGAGTTAATCCGCTAACCAGTATTAGCAATACGCTTAATTCGCAGTATCAATACTAACGTAAAGGGTCAAACAGTTGTAAATAGTTACCTACACGGATAGAATCAAACGTTTTACCGTAGGCCTCACCTTCCGCGAACCTCACACGCCTCACTAGAGCATATACTTGTGTTCAGAGAAAGATATTAGTATTCATTTTAGTGACGGGCCCCATCACTTAATGTATGAACTAGAAGGCGGGGGGTCCTGACGTGCGATATCGTTATCATCTTCGGTGACAGATGAACGGATTAGTGAATAGCATCACCTATCCAGAGATTCCGAGAGTCAAACCAGGTACCTCTGAATTGAATACACTGTAACTAAATACTCTAAAATATTCATCTTAATTCACGGTATGAATATTAGAGCAGTCTCTCATACTGTTGCATAACGTTACCGATTGTTCTGGAGTCACACTTTCTACCGAAAGTCTTCCCTTCAGAGAAGCTAACCCGCCGTAACTGGAGTATAACTTCGTGCTGAGAGGAACACATTTGTATACATTTTAGTGATGGGCACCATAGTGTCATGTATGATTTACAAAACCAAGGGACAGTCCGTTCGAGATTGTTACCAACGTCATTAAGATTCGAACAGTTCAGTCAATAGCTTCACATATACTGTGTTTCCGAAATTAAAACCATACACTCCGGGATTAAATCCGCTGAAAGAGTATTAGCAATAGACATATTAATTCACGGTTCGAATATTGAAGTCGCGCGTCAAATCTTTGTAGAACGTTACCTATTCGTATGGCGTCAAACTTTCTACCGAAGGCTATACGTTCCGAGAAGCCCAACCCGCTGCAGCAAGTGTTTTGCTCAGTGTGCAAGGAAGCAAATTAGTAGCGCATACTCCAGGAATACATGGATTGACTCATAGAATATTGGAATAGGTCAATCTATGGACTTAGCCGTTCGTCTCCCACAGAAGGTGGTAACGTTCTGCAACGCATTGACTTTCCATGCTGATATTTACACACAAACATGTGGTATTAGCCCTCTAAGATGCCTACTAATATGTTTCCGTCCACAGTAATCAGGACACTCGCTACAGCGGGATAGGTTCCGGGAAGGAATGGTATTCGGTGAAAGAAATGATTTTATGGGCATGTGTTATGTTCTCCGTCAGTTTAACTCCTACATTAATACTCATACCGTGAATTGAAGTCTCAATTGGCCAATTCCGTTCAGCGGAGTTTGCTCCAGGGATACCTGGTTTGACGCTCGGAATCACCGGATACATGAAGCTATTGACTTATCCATTTGAATCTCTAGGAAGGTGGTAACGTTCTCGAACGATCGGACCCTCGATCTTCTAATACATACTTGATATTCAGCTGCCCGTCACTAAAATGAATGCCAATTTGTTTCCCGAAACACGAAGTTATACTCTCGATACAGCGGGTTAGGTTCACGGCTGGTAAGGTCTTCGGTAGGATCTTTGACTTTATACGAATTTGTAACGTTCTCAATCGGTTTGACGCTGCAATGTAATATTCAAACCGCGAATTAATGTGTCCATTGCCATTACTGTTCATCGTACTAACTTCTGGAATGCCTGGTTTTACTATCGGAATCCCAGGGTAGGTGAAGCTATTGATTTAGCCGTTCCATTCTCAACGAATATGGTCAGGTTCCCGATGGGTTTGACCCTCGCCCTTCTAATTCATGCATGAAATTATGGCGCCCGTCACTGAAATGAAGACTGATTTCTTTCTCTGAACACGAAGTTATAGTATCGATACAGTTGGTCAGTTTTTCGGAGGGTATGGTCTTTTGTGAAACGATTGACTTTGTAGGAACTTGTAACCTTTCCAAACGGTTTGACTGTGTTCTTTAATATTTACACCGTGAAGTAGGGTGCCTATTGCCCATACTGTGCAGCATATTTACTTGCGGAATACCTGAATTGACACCCAGAGTCATGGGATACGTGAAGGTATTGAAATAGTAGTACGACTCTAGAAGAAGGAGGTAACGTTCTCGCACAGTTTGACCATCGATATTCTAATTCAAGCTTGAATCTAAGGTGCAGTCACTAAATTGAATACTAATGTGATTCTCTTAACACGTAGCTGTACTGTCGATACAGCGGGTTAGCTTCTCAAACGGTTTGATGTTCTACTTTACTATTCAAACCGTGAATTATCGTGTCTTTTGGTCATACCCTTCCAGAATGTTACCACCTTCTTTGAGTGTCGAACGGCTGAGTCAATGGCTTCACCTATAGTTGTGATTCCGGGAGGATTCCCATGGAGGATTAAATCTGCTGAACAGTATTGGCAATAGACATCTCTTTTCACGGATGGAATATTATAGTCCGGAGTCACACGTTTGTAGACCGTTACATATCTCGATAATGTCATATGTTTTACAGAAAACCTTACCCTCCGAGAACTTAACCGGATGCTTGTAGCGTAGTATTTTATCAAATTAGTAAACATTGCAGTGAAGGGTACCTTCATTTCAGGTATGAATTAGAAGATTGAGGGCCGAAGCGCTCGAGAAAATTGCCAGCTCTGTGAGCTACGAACGGCTACTCAATAGCTTCACATATTGAGTGGTTCGGCGAGCCAAACCAGGTATTCCGGCAGAAAGTCCGCTGAAGAGTTTTTGGCAATAGGCACATTAATTCACGGTTGGCATATTGAAATAGCGCGTCAAACCGTTTGAGAACGTTATCAATGTCTATAAAGTCCGAAGCTTTACCGAAAACCATATCCTCGAGAAAAATAACCAGCTGCATCGATAGTATAACTTCTTGTTAAGAAAATTAATTTCTTATTCATTACAGTGATGGGCACCTTATCTTCGTGCATGAATTAGAAGATGGACGGTCATACCGTTCGAGAACATTTCCACCCTCTGTGAGAGACGATCGGCTAAGACAGTTGCTTCACCCCTCCTGTGATTAGGAGAGTCAAACCAGATATTACGGGACTACATTCGCTGAAAAGTATTAGCAGTACACACCATAAATCACGGTTTGAATATTAATATAGAGCGTTACGCCGTTAGAATACGTTACAGGTTGCTATAAAGTCATGCGCTATACGGGTGGCCTTACATTCGAAGTTGTTAAACCGCCGTATCGAGAGAATAACTTATTTTCACGGAATGAAATTAGTCATCCTTTCTGTGACGAGCGCCATAATTTCATGTATATATTAGAAGGTAAAGGGTCAAACCGTTCGCGAACGATGCCTCCATCTGTGAGAAACGATCGGCTACGTCAATAGTTTTACGGATCTTGCGATTTCGCGAGTTACTCCAGGCATTCAGTGAGTAAATGCGCTGTTTTGTATTGACAATAGATACCATAATTCGCCGAGAGAATATTAAAATAGAGCGTCACACCGTATGAGAACGTCACCAATTGCTACAAAGTCAAAGGTTTTGCAGAAAGCCTTACCTTGTTTGGAGCTAACCCGCCGTAACGAGAGTATAACTTCGTGTTTAGAGAAACACATTAGAATATATTTTAGTGATGCCACCTTAAATTCAAGTATGAATTAAAATATCGAGGGTCAAACCTTTCGAGACCATTACCAGCTTCTTGGATAATAGAACGGTTAAGTCAATAGCTTCCCCAATACTCCAATTCCGAGAGTCAAACATGGTATTCTGGGAGTAAATCCGCTGCACAGTATAGCACTAGATACCATATTTCGCAGCGTGAATAACAACGTTGAGTGTCATGCCGTGGATGAACCCTTTAGAGAAGGCCTTAGCTTAAGAGAAGCTAACGCGCTGTATCGAGGGTACATCCTGGTGTTCAGAGAAGCAAATTAATATACTTTTTAGAGTCGGGCACCTTAATTTCATGTATGAAATAGAAGATCAAGTGTCAAAATTTTAGAGATTGATCCCACCTACTTTGGGAGAGGAATAGCTAAGTCCATAGATTCGCGTATCTTGCGATACGGAGAATCAAACCGTGTATGCCGGGAGTAAATGCGCTGATGAGTATTCTCATTGGACATCATATTTCACGGTTTAAATATTTAAGAACAGAGCCAACACGTTTGAGAACGTTACCAATAGGAATAAAGTCAAATGATTTACTGTATCACTTACCCTCCGATGCCTATCGCATTATATCGAGAGTATTACTTGGAGTTCAGGTGCAGAAATTTGTATATATTTTAGTGACCGGCACCTTATCTACATATACAAATAAGAAGATGGATGTGTCAGACCGTTCGAGAACGTTACCAGCTTTCTTCACAGACGAACGGCCAAGTCAATCGCTTCACCTATGCCAGGATTCCGTGAGTCAAATGTGGTATTCCGGGAGTAAATCCGTTGAACAGTTTTGCAATGGAAACTTTATTTCACGGTACGAATATTAAGGTGGAAGGTTAATCCATCGGAGAAAATTACCAGTTCATATACATTCATTCTTTTTACCAAATATATTACCTTCCTTGAACCTAACCCGCTGCAGCCAGTGTCTAACTTATTGCTCACGGAAACAAATCAGTAGACAATATAGTAGAAGAACACCTGATTTTCATGAATGAACAGAATTGTCGATAGTCAAACCGTTTGACTATCCGGTTCTCACCATCTTTGGGAATCGAAAGGCTAAGTCAAATACTTCACCCATCCTGCGATTCCCAGAGTCAAGCGGGTTTTCCGGGAGTAAATCCGCTAAACAGTATTGGCAATGGACAACATAATTCACGCTTTGAATATTAAAGTAGACCGTCACAATGTTTGATACGGTTACCAATGGCTATAATTTCAATCATTTTACAGGAGACATAACCTTCCGCGAATCTCACCAGCTTCAGCGAGAGTATAATTTCGTATTCAGTGGATCAAATTAGTACACATTAGTGTGACGGGCACTTTAGTTTCTTGTATGAATTAGAACATCGAGTGTCAAGCCGTTGGAGAACGTTACCCCCTCTTTGAGGGTCGAACGGCTGTATCAATAGCTTCACGTATCCTGTGATACCGATAGTCAAATCGGGAATACCGGCAGTCAATCCTCTGTAGAGTACTCGCAATAGTCACCTTAATTCACGGTATAAATAATAAAGTAGAAGGTCAATCCGTCGGAGAGCATTACCAATTGGTATAGAGTCATTCTTTTTACCGAATACATTACCTTCCTTGACCTTAACCCTCTGTAACTGTTGTCAACTGTTGTCATTCTTAGTGCTCACGGAAACAAATTAGTAGACATTAAAGTAGAGGCACACCATACTTTGATATATGAATTAGACGAGCGATGGTCAAACCGTTCGAGAACGTTAACATCATATTTGAGAGACAAACGGCTAAGTCAATAGCTTGACCTAATCCAAGATTAATGGAGTCAAACCATGTTCACCGGGAGTAAATACACTGAACAGTATTGGCATATACACTTTAATTCACGGTTTGATTATTATCTTACAGTGTCAGACCGATGCACAACGTTACCAACTCGTATGAAGTCAGTATTTTACCGAATACCTTACCTTGACAGAACCTAACCCGCTGTGCCCACTGTCTTAGTTATCGTTGACGGAAACAAATTAGTAAACGTTATAGCAGTTTCACACCTTATTTTGATGTTGGAACAGAATTATCGAAATTCAAACCGTTCGAGAAAGGTAACACCTTTTTTGAGTGTCGAACGGCTCCGTCAATAGCTTCACCTACGCTGTGATTCCGAATGACAAAGCGCGTAAACTGGATGTAAATCCGCTAAAGGGTGTTGTCAGTAGACATCTTAATTCGCAGTATGAATATTATAGAATACCGTCAAGCCGTTGTGGACACTTACCCATTGATGTAGATTCAAGCGTCCTACAGAAAGAGTTACCTTCCGAGAACCTAACCCGCAGTATCGAAGGTATAACTTCGTGATCTGGGAAACACACTAGTACACATTTTAGTGACCGCCACATTATTTTCATGAATGCATTAAAAGGTCGAGGGCAATGAGTTCGAGAACATTACCCGCTAATTTGGGATTCGAACAGCAAAGTCAGCAGCTTCACCTCTCCTATGATTCCGAGAGTCAAGCCATGTATTCCGGGACTAGGTCCGCTGTACAGTATCGGCATTAAAAACCTACTTTCCGCTATAAATATGAAAGTACAGAGTCACACAGTTGTACAACTTTACCTATCTCTATTGAGTCTAACTTTTCACCGAAGGCCGTACCTTCCGAGAAGCTAATCCGCTGAATCGAGGGTGTAACTTCGACGCCAACGAAGCAAAATATTATAAAGTTTAGTGACGGGAAACTTAATTTTATCTATGAATCAGAAGATCGCGGGACAAGCGGTTCGTGAACGTGACCAACTTCTTTGGGAGTCGCACAGGCGTTGGTTTTGCAACAAATTGTCATAAAAGTAAACTCCTCTAATTCTCACGGCACTTTTCCTGAAAAAATGCAATTTTGACAATAAAAGTTGCAAGTTTCGAAGAAAATGGAATATATCATAACACTAAATTAGAGTATTTGTAAATAAATAGAAAACTGCGAAAGAATGCGTGCGGTACAATATTATGGTTAAAGGAATTAATGATGACCATGAAAAATGTCTCATCTTACGTACGCAAACCACAAGACCACTCCAGCCATGTCGATCGGCTGCGTAGGTTTGTATACTGACATGCGTATAAAATAACGAATAGCTTTCACAAAATATTGTCATAATTGTTCAGTTAACTAATTCCAAGGACTCTTTTTCCATGAAACACAATTTTCTATATAAGAAGCTGAAGATTAAAAAAAAAAAAATACTAAAATATCATAACATTAAATTACAGAATGCTGAAATATATACGAAGCTGCGAAAGAATGCATACGATACAAAATCATGGTTAATGGAATTAACAAATGCTATCCAGTAGTGACGCCCCAATATGCCGTACGCAACTACAAGACCATTCTCGTCGAGTAGATCTGGCAGCGTAGGTACGTGTACAGACAATCTTATAAAATAACAGAGAATTTAACATGATATTGTTAAAAACCTAAACTCTCCTAACTCAAAAGAAACTTTTACTAAGAAATACAGTTTTTTAAAACCAAGTTGATAACATTGAAAAACATGGGAAATATCATAAATGTGATCTACATCATGTAGGGATAAATAGAAGACTGCGAAAGATTGCATACGGTACAACATTATGCTTAAAGAATTTAACAAAGACCATATAGCAGGGTCGCTTCGTCCTGTCGGACGTTACAACAAGACGTCGCCAGTCGTGTCGCACAAACAGCATAGCGACGTATGCAGACAATCATATGAAATAACATTATATTTAACAAAATACTGTCACTAACGTAGACTCAACAAGTTCCAATGACACTTTTAAGAGTAAACAATTACTTTTAAATAAAAGTGGAAAATTTTGAACCAAATGGAAAATATCATAACAGTAAGTTACATCATGTATAAATAAATGGAAGACTGGGAAACAATGCATACGGCACAGTATCATGGATAGATAAATTATCGAAAATCATGCAGTAGTGTCGCTCCGACATGCCGAATGAAACTGCAAGACCACTCTATTCGTGACGCTCAGGAAGCATAGGTACGTATTTAGACAATCATATAAAATAACAAAGAATTTAACACAATATTGTCATAAGCATTCACACAACTAATTCCAAATGACACTTTTACTAAGCAATACAATTTTCTAAAATGCAAATTGATTATTGCGAAATATATCGAAAATGTCATAACACTACAATACAGTTTGTACAAATGAATGGAAAAATGGGAAAAAATGCATACTATACAATATCGAGGTTGGAGAAATTAAAGATAATCATACAGTAGTGTCGCTACGATGTACCGAACGCTACTGCTAGTGCAATCCAGTCGTGTTGTTCCGTCGTCTTAGGTACGTATACAGAGAATCATACACAATAACAGTTAGTTATCCAAAATGATGTCATAAGCGTACACTCACCTATTTCCAAAGGCATTTTTACCAGGAAGTACAATCTCTTACAATAGAAATTGAAAATTATAAAAAGGAAACCTAAAATATCATTACAGTAAGTTAAGGAACGTATAAAGTGAATGGACAAATTGGGGAAGAATACAGAATATTACAGCTTAACATCATGGGATACAGAAATTAACGAGGGCAATCCAGTGTACTGCTCCAAACCGCCGTACCTAACTACAAGACCACTACAACCGTACCGCGCGCGAAGCGTAGGTACGTATACAGTGTATCATATAAAATAGAAAGAATTTAACATAATATTGTCACAAACGTACACACAACTGATTCCAAAGACACTTTTCCTAAAAATTATATTTTTTTATATTAAAAACTGGTAATTATGAGAAAAATCGAAAATATAGTAACTGTTAATTACAGTATGTAGAAATAAATATATATCCGAGATGGAATGCTTGCAGTACAATATTGAGGTTAATCAAATTAACGGAGCCCATACTACAGTGTGGCTCCAATCTACCGGTTTCAACTACAAGACCGCAACAGTCGAGTCACTCCTGATGCGTATGTACGAATTCAGACAATCTCTTAAGGTGTCAATAATTATAACAAAATAATGTCATCAACGTAAGCTTGTATAATTCAAAAGGAACTTAACCTTAACAATACATTTTTGGGAATTAAAAAATGGAAATTTTGAAAAAAATCGGAAATGGGATAAGAGGAGGTTACAGTATGTATAAATGAATGGGAGACTGGGAAAAGTGCGGACTGGTCAGAATCAGGGCTAAAGGTAATAACAAGGATCGTCCAGTAATGTCGCTCCGATCTTGCACAAGTACCTACAAGGCTACTCCAGTCGCATCGCGCAGGAAGCGGAGGTACGAATAAACACAATCGTAAATGATAACAATATGTTTAACAGAATGAAGTCATCAATGTTCACTGACCTAATTCCAACGCCACTTTTACTAAGGAATACAATCTTTGAAAATAAAAACTTGAAATTTTGAAAAAAATTGAAAATATCACAACAGTAAATTGCAGTATGCATAAATAAATGGAATGCTGGGAAAAATGCATACTGTACAATCTCAAGTCTAAAGAAATTAACCAAGACCATCCAGCAGTGCCTAGTGCCACTCAGATTTGCGGTACGCTACTAGAAGGCCATTTCACACGTGTTGTTCCGGAAGCATAGGTTCCTATACACGCAATCGTATAAAATAACAATAAGATTATTAAACTGATGTCACAAACGAACACTGAACTAATTCCAACGTAACGTTTACTGAAAATTTCAAATTTTTAGACTGAGGATTAAAAGTTTTGAAAGAAATTGAAAATATCAATGCAATAAATAAGAGATTGCATAAATGAATGGATGACTGCGAAAAAATGCAAACGGTACTATATCAAGGTTAAAGAAATTAACAAATTCCATCGAGTAGTGCCGCTCCAATCTGCTCTACGCAACTGCAATACGTCGCCAGTCGTCTCGCTCTGGCATCGTAGTCACGTATACAGACCATGAGTGAATAACGTAAGATATAACAAACTATTATCATAAACGTACACATAACTAATTCCATTGAAAGATTTCCTAAGAAATACAACATTTTAAATTAAAATTGGAAATAATGAAAAAGGTCGAAAAATCATAACAGTGAATTGCAGTAAGCAGAAGTAAATAGAAATTTGCGAATGATTGCATGCGGTACAATATTGTGGTTAAAAAGGTTTACGAAGATCATGCAGTATTGCCGCTCCGATCTGCCGATCACAGCAGCAAGAGGCAATCAAATAAAACAACAGTAAGATTAGCAAAATATTGTCATAAACGTACACTCACATAATTCCCAAGGCACATTTACTGAGAAATACAATTTTTAGTATTCACAATTGGATATTTGGAAGCAAATCGGAAATACCGTTCGTGTAAATTGCAGTACGTAGAAATAAATAGAAGACTGCGAAAGGTGCATACGGTACACTATCAAGATTAAAGAAGTTAACGCAGATCATACCCTAGTTTCGCTCCAATCTAGCGAACGCAAATATAGGATCACTCCAGCCGGGTCGCTGCGACAGCGTTGTTACTTATACAGACAATCATATAGAATAACAATATTTTTATCAAGATCTAGCGAACGCAAATACAGGATCACTCCAGCCGGGTCACTGCGACAGCGTAGTTACTTATACAGACAATCATATAGAATAACATTATTTTTATCAAGATAATGTCATAAAGGTACACTCAACTAACTTCAAAGGCACTTTTAGTCAGAAATACAATTTTTTTACATAAAAATTGAAAATTTCGAACAAGAACGAAAATATAACAACAGTAAATTGCAGAATCTATAATTAAATAGAAAACTGTGACAGAATGCATATGGTACAAAATGAAGGATAAGGAATTGACTGAAACCATGCAGTAATGCCGCTTGGAGCTGTAGTGAACAACTACAAGACCTCGATATAACTTCATCTAACCTGTGATAATATGAGTATCAGCAGGTATTCCGGGCGTAAATCCGCTGAACAGTATTGGCAATAGACACATCGATTCGCGGGTTGAATATTAATGTAGAACGTCAAACTGTTTGAGTGCGTTGCCAATTTGTATAAAGCCGAACGTTTTACTGGAGACCTTACAATCCGAAAGCCTAACCAGCTGTATCGATGGTATAACACCGTGTTCAGAGGAGCAAATTAGTAGACATTCTAGTGACATGAACCTCAGCTTCACGTATGCGTAAGAGGATAGAGGGTCAAACCGTTCTAGAGCTTTACCACGTTCTCTGGTAGAGGGGCGGCTTAAAAAATAGCTTCTGCTCTGCTGTGATTCCGAAAGCTGAACCAGGTATTCGGGCAGTCAATCTTCAGAACAGTATTAGCAATGGACACCTTAAATCACGGGTTGATATTAAAGTTGTTCGCCAAGCCGTTTGAGTCCGTTACCAATTGGTATAAGGACGAAAATTTTACCGATGTCACTACTTAACGAGAAGCGTAACCCGCTGTAGGCAGTGTCTTTCATAGTGGTAGTGGAATCAAATTATTAGACATTTTAGTAGACGGACACCATATTTTCGTGTATGAACAGCAAAATCGAGACACAAGCTGTTCGAGATCGTTACCACCTGCTTTGAGGTACGCACAGATACGCCCATAGCATCACCTGTCCTGTGGTTCCGTAAATAAAGCGAGGTACCCTATGAGTAAATGCGCTGAACAGGATTGGAAAAACACGGCTAAATTAACGGTATGAATATTAAAGTTCAACGTCAAACCGTTGTAGAACGTTACATAAACGTACAGGGGTCAAACGTTTTACCGAAGGCCTTACCTTCCGAGGACCAAACCCGCTGTATCGAGAGTATAACATCGTGGTGAAGGATGCAAGTTAGTATACATCCTAGTGACTTCACCATTAAATTCATGTATGAAATAGAAAATTTAGGGTCAAAACGCTCGAGAACGTTCCTCACCTTCTGTAAGTGTCGAACGGATAAGTCCATAGCTTCACCTATACTGTGATTCCGAGAGCCAAACCAGGTATTCCGCGAGTAAATCCAATGAACAGTGTGGGCAACTGACGTCGTAATTCACGGCTTGGGTATTCAAACGTAGCGTCCAGCCGTTTAAGAACGATATCAATTAGTATAAAGTCAATATTCTTTCCGATTACCTTACCTTCCGAGAACCGATTGCGCCGTATCGAATTTCTTGCTTATTGTTCGAGGAAACAAATTAGTCGTCATATTCGCAGACGGACACCACATTTTCATGAATAAATATAAAAATCGACAGCAAAGCCGTCGGTGAACGACGCCGCCATTTTTAGACACTAACGGTGATGTGAATGGCTTCACCTATCCAGTGATTCCGACAGTCAGGTCTGGTATCCAGTGAGTAAATCTGCTGAACGGTATTAGCAAAAAACACCTTAACTCACGGCATGAATATTAAAGTAGGGTGTCAAGCCGTTTGAGATCGATACCGATTTGTACAATGTCAAACGTTTACCGGAGGCGTTTACTCCCGCGAATATGAACGGCTCCATCGAGACTATAACTTCGGATTCTGAGACGAAAATTAGTATTAATTACAGTGACGGGCACATTAACTTCATGTATTTACTAGAAGATCGTGCGTCAAACAGCTCGGGAACGTTGCCACCTTCTTTTAGACACCAACCGCTGCTCCATTGGCTTCATCTATCATGTGGTTGGTAAAGTCAAACCAGATATTCCTGAACTAAGGCCGCTGAACAGTATTAGCAATAAACACCTTAATTCACGGATGGAATATTAATGTAGAGCGACCAACCGTTTTATATCGTTACCAATTGGCGTAAAGTCCAACGTTTTACCGAAGGCCTCTCCTTCCGCGAACTACACCCGCTGCATCTAGATTATCATTTCGTGACCAGAGTAGCACATTAGTATACATAATATAGGTGGAAACCATTGCTCAGAGCATGATTTAGAAGATCTCGGGTCAAACCGTTGAGACCTTTGCCACCTTCGCTGAGAGTGGAACGGCTAAGACAATAGCATCTGCTATTCTGTGATTCCGAAAGTAAAACCAGGTATTCCGGAAGCACATCCGCTGTACAATATTGGCAATAGACAGCTTATTTCACGGTATGAATATGAAGGTAGAGCGTCCAACGGATATAGAGCTTCATCTTTTAAATTAGAGTCAAACTTTTTACCTAGGGCAATACCTTCCGAGAAGCCCAAACTGCTGCAGCAAGTGTCTTGGTCAGTGTTCAAGGTAGCAAATTAGTAAAATTCACTCCGGGAATACATGGTTTGACTCTCAGAATATTTGAATACGTCAAGCTATGGACTTAGCCATTCGTCTCTAAAAGAAGGTGGTAACGATTTCGAACGGTTTTACCCTCGATCTTCTAATGAATGCATGATATCAAGGTGACCGTCACTAAGTTGTAAATTAATTTGTTTCCCTGTATACGATGTCATACTCTCAATACAGCGGGATAGGCTCTCGGCGGATGAGGCCATCAATAAGGCGTTTGAATATATATCAATTGGTAACGATCTCAAAATTCTTAACTCCCTACTTTAAATTCAAACCGTGAATTCGGTTGTCTATTGCGAGTACTGTACAGTGCATTTAATCCCGTAATAACTGGTTTGACCCATGCACTCATAGGATAGACTAAGCTATTGACTTAGCTGTTCGGCGCTCAAAGAAGGTGGTAACGTTCTCGAACGTATTGTCACTCGATCTTCGACTCCATACATGCACCTATGTTGACCGTCACTAAAATGTGTACATACTTGTTTCTCTCATCAGGAGGAAACACTCTCTGAATCAGCAGGACAGTTTCTCGTAGCGATAAGGCCTTCGTTGCGGAGTTTGACTCTATAACAATTGGTAACGCTATCCTACGGTTTGACTCTCGATCTTGTTACGCATACATGAAATTAAGGTGCTCCTCATAAAAATATATAGTTATTTGTATCGCTGAACTCATGGTTATCCACTGGATACGGTTGGTTATGTTCTCGGATTGTAAGGTTTCGGTAAAGAGTAAGACGTTATACCAAATGTTAATGTTCTCAAACGGGTCGACCCTCTACTTCAATATTCACACCATGAATTAATGTTTCTATTGCCAATACTGTTCAGCAGATTTCCTCCTAGAATACCAGATTTGACTCTCGAATTCACAGGAGAGGCGGAGCTATTGGCTGAGACGTTCGTTTCTCAAAGGAGATGGTATCGCTCTCGAACGGTTTGACTCTCCAGTTTGCTGTTCAGACACGAAAATATGGTGTCCGTTTGCTATAAATTCTACTAATTTGTTCTCGTGGACATTAAGCAAGCCACACGATTGAGCGAGTTAGGTTCTCCTACGGTTATGTATTCGGTAAAAGGATGACACTATACGAACTAGTAATGTTTTCCGACTGTTTGACTATCTACTCTACTATTCAAAGCGTGAATTAAGGTGTCCATTACGAATAGTGTGCAGTGGATTGACTCCCGTCATAGCAGGTTTGCCTATCGAAATAGCAGGATGGGTGAAACTATTCACTTAGCCATTCGATCTACAAAGAACGTGGGATCGCTCTCGAACGGTTCGACTGTCGATTTTTGTATTGGTACATGAAAATGAGGCGTCCATCTGCAAAACTTCTCCTGATTTGTTTCCGTGAGCACTAGGAATGACACTGGCTAAAGCGGGGTTTGCTCTGGGAGGGTAATGTATTCCGTGATATGAATGACTGTATAGCAATTGGTCGGATTGACAGTCTGCTGTAATATTCGTACCGTGAATCATGGTGTCTATTGCCAACACTGTGCAGTGGACTTACTCCTGGAATTCCAAGCTTGACACTCAGAATCACAGGATAGGTGAAGATGATGACACAGCCGTTCGACACTCTAGGATGATGGTGCGGTTCTCGAGCGGTTTGACACTCGATCATCATATTCATATAAGAATTTAAGGCGCCCGTCACCAAAATGTATACTCATTTGTATCTCTTATCACGAAGTTCTACTCCCGATACGGCGGGTTTGCGTCTCCGAAATTAGTGCTACCTGCATAATCTTTGACTGTATACCAATATTTAACGTTCTACAACGGTTTGACGGTCTTCTTTAATATTCAGTCCGTGAATTAAGGCGTCTATTGCGAATGCTGTACAGCGCATTCACCTCGTACTATGATTCTGAAAGTCAAACCAGGTACTCCAGAATTAAATACGTTTTACGGTAAAGGATTTTTACACCATACCTCCGGGTATAAATAAAGGGCAGAGTCAAACTGTTGTAGATCTTTACGAATTGGCATAGAGTCAAACTGTTTACCGACGGCCTTACCTTCCGAGAACCCCTGTAGTGATTGGCTTGTTTAGAGTTCATCGGAAAACATTAGTAGTCATTTTGGGAAACGGACACCTTAATTTCATGTACGATTAGGACGATCGAGAGACAAACGGTGCGGGAACGTTACCATATCTTTGAGACTCCTACTGATAAATCAATCGATACACCTACCCTGTCATTCCGTGGGTCACATCAGATATCCCGACCGTCAATCCGCTGTGCAGTATTGGAAATAGGCACCTTGCTTCACGCTATGAACTTTAAAGTAGAAGGACAAACCGACGGAGAATATTGCCAATTGCTATAGAGTTATTCCTATTGCCGAAAATATACCCTCCCTAGAATCTAACACGCTGTAGCCAGTGTCATGCTCAGTGCTCACGGAATCAAATGAGTAGACGTTATAGCTGAAGCACATCATATTCTCAAATATGAATTAGTGGATTGAGAGTCAAACCGTTCTAGATCGTTACCACCTTCTTTGGGAGTCGAATGGCTCAGTCAGTAACTTCACATGTAGTTGTGATTCCGAGAGTCAAGCCTGGAATTCCTGGAGTAAATTCGCTGAAGAGCATTGACAATAGACATCTAAATTCACAGATAGTTTCTCACAGTAGAGCGGAAAACAGATTGAGAACGTTACCCAATGTTACGAAGCCACCCTTTTGGCACAATAATTTATCTTCCGAGAACATAGGCTGCTGTACCGCGGGTACATTGACGTGTTCAGAGAAATAAATTAGTATACATTATAATGGCGGACACATTAATTTCATTTATGATATGGTAGATCGAGTGGCAAACTGTTCCATAACGTTACCACTAGCTTTGAGACTCTCACAGCTATGTCACTAGCTTCACTTACCTCGTGATTCCAAGAGTGAAACCAGGCATTCCAGGAGTAAACTCACTGAGCAGTATTGGTACTGGTCACCTTTATTCACGAATTGAATATTAAAGTATCGTGTCAAACCGTTCTCGATCGTTACATATTGGTATGAGCTCATCCTCTTTATCGAAGGCCTTACCTTCCGATAAGCAAACCCGCTATATCTAGAGTATAGCTTTGTGTTCAGAGAAACACATAAGTATACATTTTAGCGATGGGCGTTTTAATTTCACGGTTTGGTTATTACAGCCGAGCATCAAACCGATTTAGAACGCTACATATTCGGATAAATTCAAACGTCCTACCGAAGGGGTTAACTTCTGCGAATGTCAACAGCTTCACCGAGAGTATAAATTCGAGTGCAGAGAAAGGAATTACAATACATTTTAGTGAAGAGCACCTTAAATTCATGCATGAATTAGAAGATCGAGGGTCACCAAACCAACGTTACCAATTTGTATCCAGTCAAACCTCTTACGGAACGCCTTACCTGCTGTGAATCTAACCCGCTGTGTCGAGAGTATAACATCGTGTTCAGTGAAACAGTATACTACAAATTTTAACGGCAGTAGCTTTAATTTCATTAATCCATTCAAAAATCGAGGGTCAAACCGAGAGGGAACATTACTTCTTTCTTTGAGAATCGAATGACTGTGCCAATAACTTCACCAATCCTATGATTCCGAGAGTCAAATCAGGTATTCCGCGAGAAATCTGCTGTTCAGTATGAGCATTAGGCACCATATTTCACGGTAAAAATGTTAATGTATACATTGAAACCGTTGTAGCCCGATACGTATTGGTGTAGATTCAAACTTTTAACCGAAGGCCTTACATTCCGAGAAGTTAACCCGCTGGGTCGAGAGTATATCTTCTTGCTCAGTGAATGAAATTAGTATTCATTTCAGAGACGGGCGCCTTAACTTTATGGTGCAGGGTCAAGCAGGTCGCGAACGTTGCCACGTACTGTAAGAGACGAACGGCCAATTGAATAGCTTCACCTATCCTGAAATACCGAGAGTCGAACCAGATAGACACCTTAATTCACGGATTGAATATTAATTAATGCCGACAAACCGTTTGAGAACGCTTCCAATTGGTTTGAAGTCAAACGTTCTATTGACGTCTTTACCGTTCAAAAGTATGACCCGCTATGTCGAGAGAATAACATCCTGCTCGGAGGGACGAATTGGTATACATTTTAGTGACAGACACCTTAATTCCATTTTTGAATTACAAAGTCGAGTATCAAATATTTCGAGACTTTCACCACCATCAGTGAGTGTCGAACGGCTAAGTGAATATCATCACCTATACTGCTATTTCGATAGGCAAACCAGGTGTGCCCGGGGGCAATCCGCTGTACTCTATTGCTAATGCACACCGTAATTTCCGGTTTGAAAATTAAATTGAAGCGCGAAGCCGTTTCAGATCCATATCAGTAGCTATAAAATCAGACGTTTTACTAAATACATTAGCTTCATATAACATATCCCACTGCAGCGAGTGTGTTAACTAGTGAAAGCGGAAACAAATTAGTATGAATTGGAGTGATGGGCACCTTAATTTCATGAATGAATATGAATACCGAGTTTTGAACAGTTTGAAATGGTTACCACCTTCTTTTAGTGTCGAACGGCTGAGTCAACAGCTTCCGCGAATCTAGTGATTCCGAGAGTCAAGCCTGGTATTCCAGGAGTAAACCCACTCAACAGTATTGTGAACAGAAACATTAATTCGCGGTATGAATATTGAAGTTGAGAGCCAAAGCGTTTTAGAGCGATAGGAATTAGAAGAACGTCAAACACTATACCGATGGCCTTACCATCCGAAAATGTAACCAGCTGTATTGAGAGAGTAACTTCGGGTCTCTGTTGGTCGAATTAGTATACGTTTTAGCGATAACCACGTTAGTTTCAAGTATGAATTAGGAGATCGAGGGTCACACCGTACGAGATCGTTACTACCTTCTATAGGATACGTTCGGATAAGTCAATGGTCTCAGATATCCAGTGTATCCGAATGTAATAGCAGCTATCGCTGGAACAAATCCGCTGACGAATACTGGAAACAGACGCCTTAATTCACGGTTTGAATATTAAAATAGAGCGTCACACCATTTGAGAACGTTACCAATTGCTATAATGTCAAACCTTTTACCCAAGGCCTTACCTTCCGCGAAGTTAACCCTCTGTATCGGGAGCATAACTTCGCGATCACAGAAGGAAATTAGTATGCATTTTAGAGACGGCGACCATTATTTCGAGCATGAATTAGGAGATGGAGTGTAATACTGTTCCAGACCTTCAGCACGATCGCTGAAAGACGAACGGCTAACAAAATAGCATCTGCTATACTGTGATTCCTAAAGCTAAACTAGTTATTCGGGTAGTGAATCTGCTGAACAGATTACGCAATAGATACCTTATATGACGGTTTGATATTAAAGCAGTTCGTCGAACCGTTTGAGAGCTTTACCAATTGGTATAAAGTCAATCGTTTTACAGGCGGCTTTACCTTTCGCGAAATTCACCCGTTTTATTGAGAGAATAACTTCGTGTTCGGTGAAAGGTATTAGTATTCACATCAGTGACGGGCACCATAACATCATGTATGAATTAGCAAATCGAGGGTCAAAACGTCCGACAACTTTGCCACCCTCTTTGCGATTCAGACGGCTAAGTATATTATTTCACCTATCCTGTGATTATGAGAGTCAAATCAGATGATCCGGGAGTAAGTCCGCTGTACAGCATTGTCAATAAACGTTCACGGTTTGAATATTAAGGCAGACTGTCAAACCTTTATAGAACGTTACTTATTCGTATAGAGTCAAACCTTTTACCGAACATCCTGAATTGCGAGAACATATCCTAAAGTATCGAATGTATGACTTCGTGGTTAGAGAAATACATTAGTATACATTTTAGTGATACGCTCCATACCTTCATCTATGACTTGGAAGTATGAAGGTCAAACTCTTCAGGAACGTTACCACCTCCTTTGTGCATAGAAAGGCTGAGCCAATAGCTTAGCCTATCCTATGAGTTCGAGAGCCATATCAGGTATTGCGGGATTAAATGAACTTCACTGTTCTGGCAATATACACCTTAATTCACGGTTTGAATTTGAAGTAGAGGGGCAGAAATTATGAGAACCATACCAATTGGCATATATAGTCAGGCATTTTACTGATGGCCTGATCCACCGAATGCCTAACCCGCTGTATCGGGAGTATAACGTCGTGTTCAGTGGAACAAATTAATTTACATTTTAATGGCGGCACCTTAATTTCGTGTATGATTTAGATTATCGAAGATCAAACATTTCGAGATCGTTACCAGCCACTTTGAGATTAGAAAGGATAAACCAAAAGCTTCACCTCTCCTGTGATTCCCATAGTGCATCCAAGTATTCCGAAAGTAAATCCGCAGTACATTATAGGCTATAAGCAACTTAATTCACCGAACCAATATTAAAGGACTGAGACAATCCGTTGTAGACCGCTACCTACTGGTACAGGATGAAACTCTTTAAAGAAGGCCTTACCTTCTGAGAAACTAACACACAGTATCGACAGTATAACTCTGTGTTCGGAGAAGCAAATTAGTATACACTTTAGTGACAGGCACCTGAATTTCATGTATGAATATGAAGATTGAGTGTTACACCGTTAGAAAACGTTACCAAATTCACTGAGAGTCGCATGGCTAAGGCAATAGCTTCACCAATTCTGTGATTCCGATAGTCAACCAGTATTTACGGTAGTATATCCGCTGAATTATATGGGCAATTGTCACCATAATCCCCGGTCTGAACATTTAAGTAGAAAGTGAAACTGTCGGAGATCAGTATCCATTGGTATCGAGTTACACTTTTTATCGAAGACTATACCCTCTGAGATCAACACCTATTTTATCGAGAATATAGCTTCCTGTTCAGAGATACAATTTAATATTCATTTCAGCCGACAAACTACATATTTTCGTGTATGAATAGAAAGATCGGCTGTCTTACATTTCTAGAACGATCCCACATTCCTTGAGAGACGACCGGCCTTTTCAATACCTTCACGTCTCCCGTTATTCCGATAGTCAACCAGATATTCAATTCGCTGAACATTATTGGGAAAAGACACCATAATTCACGATTTGCATATTAGAATAGTGCGCCAAACTATTTCAGAACGTAATCAATTTGTACCGAGTCAAACCGTTTACCGAAAGCCTTACCTACCGTGAATCTAACCCGCTGTATCAAGAGTAAAACACTGTTTGCAGTGGAACAAATTACTATAAATTCTAGTGGCGGGCACCTTAATTCCTGGAATGTATTCAATGTTCGATGGTGAAACCGTTCGAGAGCGTTACCACCCTCTATGGAATCGAAGGGCTATGGCATTACCTTCACCTATCCTATGATTGCGAGCGTCAAATAAGGTATTCTTCGAGCAAATATGTTGCTCAGTATGGGCACTTGGCATCCCATTTCACGGCATAAATATTAAGGAACACAGTCAAGCCGTTGTAGCAAATTACCTATTGGTGTGGAATCCAAATTTTAAACGATGGTCTTACCTTCCGAGAAGCTAACCCGCAATATCGGGAGTGCAATTCCTGTTCAGAGGAAGAAATTAGTTTTCATTTCAGTGCCGAGCACCTTAACATCTTGTTGGAATTCGACGATCTACTGTCAATCTATTCGAGATCGTTACCACCTTCTTTGAATGTCGAACGCTGTGACAATAGCTTCACATATTTTTGTGATTCCGAGAGTCAAACCGTGTACTCGAGGAGTGAATCAGCTGGACGGTATTAACAATAGACAACTGAATTCACGGTATGATTATCAAATTCGAACGTAAAGCCGTTTGAGAACGTTACCAATTGGCCTAAAGACATTCTATTTACCTGATTCCGTACCTTCAGGGAATATAATCCGCTGCATCGGGGGTATGAGTTCGTGTTCAGCGACACAAATTAGTAGATACTTTAGTGACGGGCACCTTATTCCTTCTCGGAATCGCAGTAAATGTGAAACCATTGACATAGCCGCTCGTCTCTCACAGAATGTGGCAACGTTCTCATGCGGTTTGACACTCGATCTTCTAATTCATGCACGAAATTAAGGTGCTTGTCAGTAAATGTTCACTAGTTCGTACCACTGAACGCGGTGCTATGCTCCCGATACAGCGAGTTTAGTTTCCCCGATGGTAAGGCATGCTGGCAGAAGTTTACCCTACACACTTAGGTAATGTTCTACAATTCCATGGCGGCCTGCTTTAATATTCAGACCGTGAATTGAGGTGTCTATTGCCAATACTCTTCTGCGAGTTTACTCCAGGTTATCCCGGGCTGACGTTCCGAACTACAGGATAGGTGAAGATATTGACTTAGCCGTTCGTCCCGTACAGAAGGTGCAAATTTTGATCGAACGGTTTGACCCTCGGTCTTTTACTCCATGCATCAAATTAAGGTGCGCGTCTCTAACACGTATACAGATTCGTCCCTCTGAGCGCGGTGATATACGCCCGATACAGTTGGTCAGCCTACGGAGAGAAGGCATTCTATTAGTAGTTTACACGAATAAGTAATTTTCTACAACGGCTTGACGTCCTGTTTCAATTTTCAAACCGTGAATTGAATTGTCCATTGCCATTACTGTACAGCGCAATTATTACGGCAATATCTGGTTTGACTTTCGGAATCACAGAATGTGTGAAGCTGTTGACTTAGCCGTTCGACTCTCTGAGATGGAGGTAACTTTCTCGAATGGTTTCACCCTCTGTCTCCTTATCCATATTGAAACTAAATAGCCCATCACTAAAATGTATACTATTGTGGGTCCATAAGCACGTAGCTATACCCTCGATACGGCGGGTCAGGAAGGTAATGCCTTTGGTAGAATGTTTGACTCTATACGAACAGGGATCGATGCACAAGTGTGTGACACTGTACTTTAATATTTTTACCGGGAAGTAGGGTTTTCGTTGCCGATACTGTACAGCGCATTTGCGCCTGGAATACAGACATAGTTCTGAGGATGACAGGATGGGTGAAGCTACTGACTTCGCCGTTCCACTCTCAAAGAAGGTGGTAGCGTTCCCGAACCGTTTGACTGTCATTTATTCTGTCCATTCATGAACATAAGGTGTCCGTCTGCTAAAATGTCTACTCATTTCATTCCGTGAAAACTAAGATAAACGCACGCTGCAGCGGGATAGATTCGCGGAAGGTAACGTATTGGTTGAAAATAATGACTTTCCTTTAACTGATAATGTTGTCCGGCGGTTTGACTCCATGTACGAATTACACGATCGAGTGCCAAAGCTTTCGAAAACAATACCACATTTCTTGAAGTCGAACGCCTAAGTCAAGAGCTTCACCTACCCTGTGATTCCGAGAGGCAAACCACGTAATCCGAAAGTAAGTCTGCTGAAAAGTATTGGCAATAGACACCTTAGTTCACGGTTTGAATATTGAAGTAGAGCGTCAATCCCTTCAAGAACGATTCCATCTGGGACAAAGTCAAACGTGTTATCGAATAACATATCTTCCTAGAACCAACACCCATCTAGCGATTGTCTATTTTAGTGTTGAATAAAGCGGATTACTAGATATTTTAGCAGACGATCAACATAGTCGCATGTATGAATAGGAAAATCCGGAGTCAATGCGTCCGAGAAGCAAACCATCTTCTTTAAGAACCGAGCGGCTGAGTCAATGGTTTCACATATCATGTTATGCGTTGGTCATGCCAGCCATTTCGGAAATCAATCCATTGAACAGTACTACCAATGGACATCTTAATTCGCGGTACGAATATTGGTGTCGAGAGTGAAACCCTACTAGACCGTTAGCACTTGGAATGTCGTCGAAGCTTACACAGAAGATCTTCCCTTCCATGGAACAACGTCCGCTGTAGCGAGAGTATAAAATCGTGCTCAGAGAAACAAATTTGTATGCATTTTAGTGACGGTCACCTTAATTTCTTGCATGAAACTGAAGATCGTGTGGCAAATCGTTGGAGAACGTGTCCACACTCTTTAATGGTCGAACAGCTGGGTAAATAGCTTCACCCATCATATGATTCCGTGAATCAAACCAGGTATTCCGGGAGTAAATGCGCTGGACAGTATCAGCTATCGACATCAAATTCTCGGCATGAGCATTACAGTAGGGAGTTAAATGTTCGGAGAACATTACCAATTGCAATAAAGTAGTTCTTTTCACAGAATACGTTACCTTCCGAGAGCGTATTCCGCTGTATCGAGAGTAAAACTCGTGATCTGTGTAGCGAATTAGTATACATTATAGTGAAGGGCACATTAATTTGATGTATGAATTAGTAGGTCTATGGTTAAACAGTTCGAGATCTTGACCGCCCTGTCTTAGAGTCTAACGGCTAATTCAATACCTTCCCCTATCCATTGATTCCGAGAGTCAAACCAGTCATTCCGGGAGTGAACACAGTGAACAGTTTTGGCAATGGACATCATAATTCGCGGTATGAATAATAATGTTGGGTGTCAAATCGTGGATGAACGGTACGTATTGGTATGGAATCAAACGTTTACCTAAGGCCTTACCTTCGGCGAAGCTAACCCGCTGTATCTTGAGTATATCATCGTGTTCCGAGAAGCAAATTATTATACATTTGCGTGACGGTCACCTTAATTTTATGAATCTGTTAGAAGATTGAGAGTCAAACCTAGCGAGAACGTTTCATCCTTCATTGAGAATAGAATGGCTAAGTCAATACCTACACTTTTCCTAAGATTCCGAAAGCCAACGCATGTATTGTGGGAGTACATCAGTTGAACGGTATTGCCAATAGTCGTCTTAATTCACGGTTTAAATTTTAGAGTAGAACGTCAATCCGGTTAAGAATGCAACCACTTTGTACAAAGTTAAACGCTTTACTGGGTACCTTACCCTCCGAAAGTCTAACGCGCTGAACCGAGGGTATATCATGGAGTTCTGAGGAGCAAGTTAGTATTCAATTTGTTGACGGGCACCTTAATTTCATGTATGATTTGGAAGAGCGTGTGTCAAACCGTTCGCAATCGTTACCATACTCTTTAAGATTTGAACGGCAATGCCTATAACGCCTATCCTTAGATTCTGAGAGTCAAACTAGGAATTCCGGGAGTAAATTTCCTGAGCCGTATTGCCAATAGACACCATGATTCACGGTGTGAACATTAAAGTAGAGAGTCTATGCTTTGTAGAACTTTACCTATTGGTTTAATGACAAAAGTTTAACCGAAGGACTTTCCATCCGAAATGATCACCGGCTGTATCCACAATACAACTTTGTGTATAGCGTAGAAAATTAGTCAACATTTCAGCGACGAGCACCTTAATTTCATGAACGAATTGGAAGATCGATTGTCAAACCGTTCGAGAACGTTACAACCGTCTGTGGAGACGGACTGCTATGTCTGTTGCTTCACCTGTCCTGTGATTCCTTGAGTCAAATCAGGTAAATCCGATTGTAAATCCGCTCAACAGCATTGCCAATAGACACCTTAATGCACGGATTGGATACTAAAGTCGAGCGTCAAACCGTTCGAGAGTATTGCTAATTGGCATAAAGTCAAGCACACAACGGAAGGCCTTACCTTCTGCGAACCTCACATGCTTCATCGAGATTATAACTTCGTGTTCACTGAAAAAAATTAGTATTCATTTCAGTCAGGGCACGCAAACTTCATGTGCAGTAGAAGATCGATGGCCAATCCGTTCGAGAACGTTACCGCCCCCTTTGAGAGTCGAACGGATTAGTCAATAGCTCCAACTATCCTGAGATTCCGAGAGTCAAACCACGTATTCCGGGAGTAAATCCGCCTAAAAGTATAGGTAATAAACACCTTCATTCACTGCGTGAATATTACAATAGAGCGTCAAACCGTTTGAGAAGGTTACAACCCTCTATGAGAGTCATACGGATACGTCAAGAGCTTCTCCTATCCAGTGATTCGGAGAGTTAAACCAGGTATTCCTGGAGTAAATACGTTGCACATTATTGCCAATAGACACCATAATTCGCGGACTGAATATTAATATACAGCGCCACGCCGTGTGAGAACGGTACTAATTCCTATAAAGTCAAACATTTTACAGAATGTCTTACCGTCCGAGAAGCTAACCAACCCGCCGTATCGAGAGTATAGCTACGTGATTATGAAATCACATTAGCATACAATTTAGTCACGTCCAATTAAATTCCTGTATGAATTAGTAGATCGAGGGTCAAGCCGTTCGAGAACATTGCCACATTTTCACGTATCCTGCGATTACAAGAGTCAAACCAGGCATTCTAGGAGCAAATACGCTGAAAATTATTGGCAGTATACACATTAATACGCGGCTTGAATATCAAAGTAGAGCGTGATACGGTTTGTGAACGATACCAGTAGATTTAAGGTCAAACGCTTTATCAATTACCATACCCACCGAGAGCCTATCCCGCTGCAGACAGTGTGTTGCTTTGAGTAAACAGAAACAAATAAGTAACCATTATAGTGACTGGCACCTTAATTTCATGTATGGATGAGAATATCTAGTGGCAAACCGTTCCATCACATTACCACCTCCGTTGAAAATGGCACACATAGGACAATAGTTTCACCTGTACTTGTGATTCCGATAGTGCACACCAGGTATACCAGGAGTAAATCCGCTGTATACTATTGGCGGTGGACACCATAATTTGCGGCTTGAATGCTAAAGTAGAGCGTCAATCCGTTTGAGAATGTTACCAGATGGTATAAAGTCAGTCGTTTTACCCAAGATCTTACCCTCCGTGAACCATATCCGCTGCCTCGACAGTATAAATTCATGATCAGAGATACAAATTAGTATACATGTTAGTGACGGGAACCTTATTTTCATGTACGAAATAGAAGATCGTGTGTCAAACCGCTCGAGAACGTTTCTTCCTTCTTTGAGGATCGAACGGCTACGTGAATAGCATCAACTTTACTGTGAATCAGAGAGGTAAACCAGGTAAATCCTCGAAAGAGTATTGGCAATTAACACCTTAAATCACGGTTAAAATGATAAAGTACGGCGTCAAACCGCTTTAGAACGTTGCCAATTGGTATGAAAACAAACATCCTATCGATGTCTTACCTTCAGGAAGCTACCCGGCCGTTCTTAGAGTGTAAAACCGTTTTCAAAGCAACGAACCAGTAACATATTTTAGCGACGGCAATTTCATGAATGAATACGATGATAGAATTTCGTCCCGTTGGAGAGTGTTACCACACTCTTTGAGTTTTGAACTGTCAAGTCATTAGCACCACCTACCCTGTGACTCCGATAGTCATTCCTGGTACTCCTGGAGTAAATCCGATGAAGTGTATTGCCAACACATACCTTAATTCGCGGCGTGAATATGAAAATAGAGAGTGAAATCGTTACTAATTGCTATAAAAATGAACGTTGTACCGAATGCCATACCGTACGAGAAGCTAACCCGTCGTATCGAGAGTATTGCTACATGTATAGGGAAACGTGTTAGTATTAATTTTAGTGACGGTACCATAAATTCATGTATGAATTTGAATATGGAGCATCAAACCGCTCGAGAACGATGCCACCTTCTGTGACGGACGAACGGCTAAGTGAAGAGTTTTACCTGTCCCGAGATTCGGAGAGTCAAACTAGGCATTCCCGGAGTAAATCGGCCGAACAGTACTCGCAATAGGCACCTGTGATCACGGTTTGAATATTATAAGAGAGCCTCACACCGTTTGATAACGTTAGCAATTGCCATAAAGTGAAACGTTTTAGCTATAGCGCTACCTTCCGCGAACATCTTCCGCGTAATCGGGAATATAACTTGGTCTTCAGAGAAAGAAATTAGTAGTCATTTCTGTGACAGGTGCATTAATTTCATGTATGAATTAAACGGTCGAGGTTCAAACCGTTCGCGGACGTTACCACCTACTGTGACAGTCGAACGGAAAAGTCAATAGCTTCACGCTTCCTGTCATTCGGAGAGTCAATCCAGGTATTACCAGAATAAATCCGCTGAATAGTATTTGCAATAGAAAACTTAATTCAGGGTTCGAGTATTAAAGCAGGCTGTCAATCCGTAGAGGACCATTACCAATTGCTGTAAAGTCATACGTTTTGCCGAAGTCCTTACCCTCCGAAATACTAAACCGCTGCATCGAGTGTATCGAGTGTCAAACTGTTTCCGACCGCTACCAACATCCTTGATATTCGGACGGCTAAGTCAATAGCTTCACGAATCTTATGATTCCGAGAGTCCAACCAGGTATTCCGGCAGTAGATGCGCTGTACCGTATTGACAATAAACACTTTAGTTCGCGGTATTAAAAATATAGTACACATTCACAACACTGTAGGCCCTTACATATTGGCATGGAGTCACAATATTTACCGAAAGCCTTGCCTTCCGTGTACATATCCCGCTGTTTCTAGATTGTATCGTCTCGATCAGAAAAAGGAATAGGTAAACATTTTAGTGACAGTTACCATAATTTCATGGATGAAGTCGAAGTTCGAGGGTCCAAACGTTCCAGAACGTTACCAGACTCTTTGTGATTCGAACGGTTACGTCAAGAGCTACACCTATCCAGCCATTCCCAGGGTCAAACCACGTAATCTGGTTGTAAATCCGCTTAGCAGAATTAGTAACATACAGCTCAATTCAGGGTATGAATATTAAAGTAGAGCAACAGATAGTTTGAGTGGGTTACCAATTGGGATAACGTCAAACGCGCTACCGAAGACCTTACCATTCGAAAGCCAAACCCGCTGTACCCTGACTATAACTTCATGGTCAGAGCAACAAATTAGTATACATTTTAATGGCGGCAATTTAATTTCATGTATGAATAAGAAGATCGAGTGTAAAGCCGTTCGAGACCGTTACTACCTTCTATGAGTGTCGAACGGCTACATTAATAGCTTCACCTACCCTGTGATTCCGAAAGTCAAACGGGGTAATCCGGTAGTAAATCCGCTGAGGTGTATTGTCATGGGATACCTTACTTCGCGGTATGAATACGAATGCAGGCCGTCAATCCGTTATGAAGCAATAGCCATTCATGTAGATACAAACTTTTTACGGAAAGCATTACCTTCCGAGCACTGAAGCCGCCGTATCTAGAGTATTACTTTGTTCTCCGTGAAACACATCTGTACACATTTTAGTGACAGCCACCTTAATTTCACGTATGAATTAGAACATCGAGGGCCATCAGTCGGAGAATGGTACAACCCTCCTTGCCATTCGAACGACTAGGTAAATAGCTTCACCTTTCCTGTGATTCCGAGAGTCACGCCAGGTATTCCGGGAGTAATCTGCTGGATCGAGTTGGCAATAACCAGCTTATTTCGGGGTATGATTATTAAGGTGAAACGGCAAAAGGTTATACAGCTTTATCAATTTGAATATAGTCAAACTTTTCATCGCTCTGTACCGAGAGTATTATTTCGTGTTCGGAGCAGCAAATTTATGTAGAGCTCAATAACGAGCATCCTAATTTCGTATATGAATTCATAGATAGTGTGTCAAACCGTTCGCGAGTGTTACCACCTACTTTGGGGACGATCGGCTGTGTCAATAGCTTCACCTATTCCAGGATTCCAAGAGGCAAACCATGTACTCCGGGAGAAAATGCGCTGATGATTATTGGTTATTGACATCTCAATTGACGGTTTGATTATTAACGTGAAGCGTCAAACCATTGCAAAGCGTTAGCTATTCGTAGAAAGTCCTTCCTTTTACCGAACACCTTACCTTCCGAGAAACCAACTGGCCGTAGCGAGTGTCTTGCTTAATGTGCACGGAAACAAATTAGTCGACATCTTAGCAGAGGAGTACCACATTTTTATGTATAAATGGCAAAACAGAGATTCAAGCCGATAGAAAACGATTCCACCTTCTTTGGGATTCGAACGGCTAAGTCAATAGCTCCATCTGTAATGCGACTCCATGAGATAGACATGTATTCCGGCAATAAATACGCTGAACAGTTTTGGCAATAGACACCTTAATTCACTGTATGAGTATTAGTCTACACATCCAAGCCGTGGTAGAACTCGACTTATTGCCATGGAGTCAAACTTTTCACAGCAGAGCTAACCTACGAGAAGCTAACCCGCTGAACCGAGTGTATGAGTTCGTGTTCAGTGAAGCAAATTAGTATACATTTTAGTGACGGTCACCTTGAATTATTATATGAATTAGAAGGTCGAGTGTCAGCCCGTTTGGGAACATTACCGCCTTGTTTGAGAGTCGAACGTATAATTCAGTAGTTTCACCTAACCTTTGATGCCGCGAGTCAAGCCAGGTATTTCGGGAGTAGATCAGCTGTACGGTATTGCCATTATGCATCATATTTCTCGGTATGAATATTAAAATACAGATTCAAACAGTATTAAAACATGACTGATTTCTGGACAGTCGAACTTTTCACAGAAGGCCTTACCTTCGAAAAGCTAACCCGCAGCATCGAAAGTATAACGTCGTGTTCGGAGAAGCAAATTAGTATAATTTTAGTCACGGGCACCTTAATTCATGTATTAATTATAAAGAACGATGGTCAAACCGTTCGAGAACGTTACCACCTTCTTTGAAGATCAAACGGTTAAATCAACAGCTGCACCCATTCTGTGATTCCGAAAGTCAAGCATGGACATCCGGGTGAAAATCGGTTGAAAAATCGAGTGCCAATCCGTTCGGGAACATTGCCACCTTCTGTGAGGGACGAACCTCTGAAGCAATAAGTACACTAATCATGTGATTCCAAGAGCCAAAGCAGGTATTAGGAGAGGAAGTCCGCTGATCAGTATTGGTAACAAACGCCTCACTTCACGGTTTGAATGTTAAAGCAGTGCGTCAAATGGTTTGAGAACGTAACCAATTGCTATAAAGACAAACGTTTAACAGAATGCCTTACCGTTCGAGATGCTAACCCGCTGTATCGAGAGAATAGAACCGTGGTTACGGAAACACATCAGTATACTACTCAGTGTCGGAACCTTAAATTCATGTACGATTTGGAATATCGACGGTGAAACCCTTCGAGGACGTAACCACCCTCTTTGAGAGACGAACGGGTATGTCTATTGCTTCACCTACCCTATATTTCGGAGAGTCAAACCAGGTACTCCGGGAGTACGTTCGCTGTACAGTATTGTCAACAGAAACCTTAGTACACGGTATGAATATTAATCTACAGATCGAAACCGTTGTAGACCGCTACTTATTGCTATAGAGTCGAACTTCTCACAGAAGGCCTTACCTACCGAGAAGCTGACCCGCTGTATCGAGAGTATAACTACCTGTTTAGAGGAACAAATCAGTGTACCTCCTAGTGTCGCGCAGCTTAATTTCATGTAGGTTATGGAAGGTCGAGGATCACACCGCTCGAGAACGTAACCACCTTCTTTGGGAGTATAATGGCTAAGTCAATAGCTTCACCTATCCCGTGAACCCGAGAAACAAACCAGGTATTCCGTGAGTATATCCGCTGAGCAGTGTGAGCAATAATAACATTAAATAACGGATTGAATATTAAAGAAGATCGTCAAACTATTTGTGGGCGATACCAGTTGGTATAAGGTCAATCGTATTACAGAAGACAATACTCTCCGAATATCTAACCAGCTGTATCAAGAGTATATCATGGTGTTCACAGGCACGAATTGGTATACACTTCAGCTACTGGCACATTAACTCCATATATAGGCTAGAATCTCGCCAGGCAAACTGTTCCACTGCGTTACTAACATCTTCGTCAGTCGAACGGTTAAGTCAATAACTTCACCTATCCTGTGATTCCATGAGTCAAACTCGGAAGTCAGCGAATTAACCCGCTGTACAGTGTTGGCATTAGACATGCATTTTCATGGCATAAATATTAAAGAACAGAGTCAAACCGTTGTGGATCGTGCCCTACTGCTATATAGTCAAATTTTTACAGAAGGCCTTACCTTCGGAGAACCTATCCCACTGTATAGAGTGTATATTTTCGAGGTCAGAGAACGAAATTGGTATCCATTTCAGTGACGGTCACCTTGACGGATATACGCAAATTGATAGTGTTGACCGACGGTTTGACGGCCTGCTTTCATAGTCGAATGGTATATTAAGGTGTCTATTGCCAATTCTGTTCTGCAGATTTGCTGCCGGAATACCTGGTTTGCACTCGGAATCGCAGGATAGGTAAAGCTACTGACTTAGCCGTACGAATCTCAATGAAAGTGGTAACCTACACGAACTGCTTGACACTCGATCTCCGAGCTCATGCAGGGAATTAAGGTGCCCGTTAATAAAATGTATACTAATTTATCCCTCTGAACACAATAATATACTCTCGATACAGCGGGTTAGATTTCGGAGTGAAAGGTCTTCGGAAACACGTTTCACTTTATGTGCATTAGTAACTTTCACAAACGGCTTGACGCTTAACGATAATATTGAAACCGTGAAATAAGGTGTTTATAGCCAATAAAGTGCAGCGGAATTACTCCTGGAATACCAGGCTTGACTCTCGGCATCACACGATAGGGGAAGTTGTTGACTGAGCCGTTCGACTCCCAACGAAGGAGGAAACGTTCTCGAACGGTTTGACATTTGATCCTCTAATTCATACATGAAATTAAGGTGCCCGTCACTACAGTGTATACTAATATGTTGCTCTGAAGACGAAGTTATAACCGCGATACAGCGGTTTATGTTCTCTGAAGGTAAGGTGTGTGATAAGGTGTATATCGATATATCAATTGGTATCGTCCTCGAATGGTATTACTCTCCACATTAATATTCATACCGTGAATTAAGCTGTCTCTTACCGGTACTGTTCAGCGGATTTACTCACGGAATTCCTTGTTTGACTCTAGGAATCACAGCACAGGTAAATCTATTAACTTAAACTTTCCGGCACTCAAAGGAGGTGGTAATGATCTCGAACGGTTGACTCTAGATTTTGCTATTGAAGGATGAAAATAAGGTGCACGTCAGATAAAATGTCTATTAATTTGTTTCTGTGAACACTAACCAAATAATTCCCACCAGCAGGTCAGGCTCTCAGAAGGCAAGGTATTCGGAAAAAGACTCACTTTATGCCAATTGGTAATTTTCTCCGTCTGTTTAACTCCTTACTGTAATATTTAAACCGTGAATGAAGGTGTGTATTGCAAAATTGTTGAGCGGATTTAATCCAGGAATACCTGGGTTGTCTCTTGGAATGACAGGTTGGAGGTAGCTGTTGACATAGCCTTTCGTCTCTCACAGAAAGTAGTAACGGTATCGTACAGTTTAATCCTCGATTTTCTAATTCGTAACTTAAATTAATGGTCTTGCCGCTAAAACGGATACTGATTCGTCCCACTGAGCACGATGTTACACTCTCGATACAGCGGGTTAATTTATCAGTGGGTATGGTCTTCGGTAAAACGATTGAGTTTATACCGATGGGTATCGCTCTCAGTCAGATTGAATCGCTACTGTGATAATCATACTGAGAATTAAGATGTCCATTGCCAATAGTGTACAGCGGATTGATTCCTGAAATACCTGGGTTGGCTATCGGTATATCAGTATAGGTGATGCTATTGACTTAGCTGTTCGAATTAGAGGAAGGTAGTATTGTTCTCGAACGGTTTGACATTCGATCTTCGAAATCATACCTGAAATTCAGATGGGAGTCCCTGAAATATATACTAGTTTGTTTCTCTGGACACGAAGTATTCCGCTCGATGCAACGGGATTGATGCTCGGAAGATAAGGCCTTCGGTAAATAAGTTGACTCCATATCAATTGGTAAAGATCTACAACGTTTCGAAGGCCCTCTTTAGTACTCCATCCGTGAATTGAGGCGTCCATTGTCAAGGCTATTCTGCGGATTTACACCAGGAATACCGAGTGTGACTCTCGGAAGCACAGGATATAAGAAGCTATTGACTTAGCACGTCGAATATCATAGAAGATGCTAACGGTCTCGAACTGTTTTAAACACGACCTTCTAATTCATGCATGAAGTTAAGTTGTCAACACTATAATGTAAACTAATGTGATTCTCTAAACACAAAGTTATACTCGAGATACAATGGATCACTCTTTCGGAGTATAAGGTCTTCGGTAATACGTTTGACTCTATAGGAATTGGTATGGTCCTCACACGGGGAGACGCTCTATTTTAATATACAAAGCATGAAATGTGGTGTCTATTTTCAACACTGTTCAGCGGAGTAACTGCCGGAATACCCGGACCGACTCTCTTAATCGCGAGATAGGTGAAGCTATTGACCTAGCCGTTTGTCTCTCACAGGAGAAGGCAACGTTCTCGAGCGGTGTAAAACTCGATTTTCTAATGCATACATGAAGTTAAGGTACCCGTCACTGATCTGAATACTAGTTTCTATCTGTGAACTCGAACTTACACTCTCGATGAAGTCGCTGAGGTTCGCGAAAGATAACGCCTTCGGTAAATGTTTGACTTGATACTAATTGGTAACGCATTCAAGCGGTCTGACGCTCAACTTTAATATTCAAACCGTGAATTAAGGTGTCTGTTGCAAATACTGCTCAGCGAATTTGCTCCCGACATACATGGTTTGACTGTCGGAATCGCAGGATAGGTGAAGCTATTTACTCAGCATGTTACGTTCTCGAGCAGAATGACCCTCGAGTTTGTAATACATACATGAAGTTAAGGTGCCCTTCTCCGAAATTGTCAGTAATTTTTTCCAAGTACACAAAGTTATAGTCTCGATACAGCCGGTTAGCTTTTCGGCGGATAAGCTCTTTGGTAAAATGTTTGATTTTATACCAATTGTCAATGCTCTCAAGCGCTTTTGACGCTGTACTTAAATACTCAAACCGTGAACTAAGGTGTCAGTTGCAAATAATTTTCAGCGAATTTACTCCAGGAATTCGTGGTTTGACACTAGGAATCACAGAATGGGTGAAGTCATTGACTTAGCATTTCCACTCACAAAGTAGGTGGGACCGTTCTCGAACGGTTTGACTGTCGTTTATTCTGTCCATAGATGAAAATAAGGTGTCCGTCTCCTAAAATGTCTTCTCATTTGATTCCGTGAAATCTAAGATTGACACTCGCTGCAGCGGGATAGATTCGCTAATGGTAACGGATTGGTTAAAAAGAATTACTTTCTTTTAACTGATAATGTTGTCCGGCTGATTGACTCCATGTACGAATTACACGATTGAGTGCCAAAGCGTTCGAAATTATTAAAGATTATTATACATAACTTAGACACTAGCTTCACATATCCTGTGTTTCCGAGAATCATGCCAGTTATTACTGGAGTAAATACGATGAGTTGTATTGGCAATTGACACATTAATTCACGGCATGAATATCAATGTAATGAGTCAACCCGTCGGAGAACAATACCATTGCGCATAAAGTCATTCCTTTTACCGAATACCATACATTCCGTGATGCTAACCCGACATATCGAGAGTACAACTCCGTGTTCAGAGGAATGGATTAGTAAACGTCTTATGGATGGGGACCTATATTTGAGTATGGATGAAGAGATCGATATGCAAACCGTTTGCGGCCGTTAACGATCGCTTTGAGCGTCGGACGGAAAAAATAAATACCTTCACCGAACATGCGGTTCCTGGAGTCAGTCCAGGTATTCCGGGTGTAAAGACGCTGAACAGTATTAGTAACAGACACCTTAATTCACTGTTTGAGTATTAAATACAGGGCGTCAAACCGTGTGAGATCGATACCAATTGCTATAAAGTCAAAAGTTTCACCGAAGACCTTACCCTCCGAAAAAATTAACCGGTTGAATCGAGAGTATAACTTCGTGTTCAGAGAAAGAAATTAGTATCCATTTCAATGACGGGCACCTTCGATTCATGTATATATTAGAAGATCGGGGGTCAAACCTTTCGTAATCCTTGCCTCCATCCCTGAGAGACGAATGGTTACCACAATATTTTCACATATAGATGTGATTCCTAGAGTCAAGCCATGTGCTCCAGGGGTAATTCCGCTTAAAAGTACCGGCAATAGGCAGCTTGTTTCACAGTTTGAATATTAATGTGGAAACTCAATCCGATGGAGAACATATACACAATTTGTATAAAGTCATACATTCTACCGAATTCCTTACCTTCCTAGATACTATCCAGCAGTATCGAATATCATGCTTGATGCCCACGGAAACAAATTAATAGACATTTTAGCAGCCGCACTGTTTTTTTCTTCTATGAATAGAAAAGTGGACATTCAAACCGTTCGAGAGCAGTCCCACCTTCTTTAAGTATCAATCAGCTATGTCACTATTTCCGCCTGTCCTGCTTTTCCGATAGTCAATTCAGGTATTCCGGGAGTCATTCCGCCGTATACTATTGGTAATGGACACCTTCGTTCACGGTTTTAGTGTTAAAGGGCAGAGTCTAACCCTTGTAGATCGTTACTTGTTCGTATAATGCCAAAAGTCTTACGGAAGGACTTACCCTCCGAGAACCTAACCCTCTGTACCTGAAGGATGACTTCATGTCCAGAGAATCAAAATTAGTGTTCATTGTATTCACGGACTCTTTAATTTCATGTATGCATGAGAAGATCGAAAGGCAAGACGTTCGAGAGCAGTCCCACCTTCTTTAAGTATCGAACGGCTAATTCAATAGCTTCACCAATCCTCCGAGTCCGAAAGTCAAAGCAGGTATTCCGGGAGTAAATCAGCGTAACAGTATTGGCATTAAACACCTTAATCTCGGTTTGAATATTATAGTAGATCGTCAAACCGTTTGAGAGCGTTACCATCGGTATACAGTCAAACGTACTACTGAAGACGTTACACATCGAAAGCCTAATCCGCTATACGGTGGGTATGACACCGTGCTCCATGGAAGAAGCTAGAATGCATTTTAGTGACGGGCACCTTTATTTCATGAATGAATTTGAAGGTCGAGTGTCAAACCGATCGAGAGCGTTACCACACTCTTTGAGGGTCGAACGGATAAGTCAATAGCTCCACCTATCCTGTGATTCCGTGAGTCAAGCCAAGTATTCCTGCAGTGAATGCGCCGAACATTGTTGGCAAGTGACACCATAATTTATGAATTGAATATTAAAGCGGACACTCAGACCGGTGTAGATAGTTAGCAATTGCTGTAAAGTCAAACGTTTCACCGAAGACGTTATCCCCTGAACAACTAGCCGGCTGAATCGAGAATATAACTTCGTGTTCAGAGAGGGAAGTTAGACTCCGTT
>NW_027469970.1:0-50363 GCF_051020765.1 Lasioglossum baleicum | reverse complement strand
CGGAATACGGTACTTGACCGCAAGCATACCAGCGCACAGGATCGGCAGGATCGGAGTGTACTCGAAGTTACGTACAGTATTTCGGAACGACACTACTGCCTGGCCTTTGTTAATTACATTTTCCTCGGTTTTGTACCGTATGAATTTTCCCCATTGTCCTACTTATTTTTGCAATCTGTAGTTTACATTTATGATATTTTTGATTTCTGTCAAAACCTTCAATTTTTAATAAAAAAAATTTTTATTTCTTAGGAGAAGTGTATTTGGAATTAGTTGAGTGTACGCATACGACAATATTTTGATAAACTGATCGTTATTTCATATGATTGCCTGTATACGTACCCGCCCTTCCCGAGCCGCACGACTGGCGTGGTCTTGCAGTTGCGTTCGCTACAGCGGAGCGACATTACCCTATGTACATTGTTAGTTTCTTGATCGCTAATATTGTAACGTAAGAATTCATTCGCAGTTTTCTATTTTTTTCTACATGTTGTAATTTACTGAAATGGGATCTTCGATTTTTCAAAATTATTAATTTCTAGTTTTCAAAATTTTATTCCATAGTAAAAGTGTCTTTGGAATTTGTTGACTGTACGTTTATGACATTATTCGGTTAAACTTATTGTTAATTTATACGACTGTCTGTAGACGTGACTACGCTTCCGGGACAACACGGCTGGACTTATCTTGTAGTTGCATTCACTAGATCAGAGCGACACTGCTGTATGGCCTATGTTCATTTTTTTAACCTTGATATTGTACCACTTGCATTCCTTCGCATTCTTCCATTTGTTTATATATATTGTAATTTACTGCTTTAATACTTACAAATATTTCCATAATTCCCAATTTTTAATGTCAATCATTGTACATATTATGAAAAGTGTCTTCGGAATCAGTTGAGTGTACGTTTATGTTATCAGTTTTCTATATTTGTTCTTATTTTAAACGATTTTGCATGTACGTACCAACGCTTCTGGAGCGACACGGCTGGAGTTCTCTTGCAGTTGCGTTCGGAATGTTGGAGCGACAGAGCAGTATGGACTTTGATAATATCATTGACCTTGATGTTGTACCGTGTGCATTATTTCTCTGTATTCTGTTTATGCTTACATACTGTAATTTACTGTTATGATATCTCCAATTCTTTTCAAAATTTTCAATTTCTTGTTTAAAAAATTGTATCTATCAGTGAAAGGGTCTTTGGAATTAGTCGAGTGTACGTTTATGCCAATATTATGATGAAACTTATTTTTATTTTACATAATTGTCTTTATACGTACATACGCCTCCGGAGCGACGCGCCAGTTATGGTCTTGCAGGTGCGTTCGGCATATCGGACCGACACTACGGTATTATCTTCGTTAATTTCTTTAACCTTGATATTGTGCCGAGTGCAATCTCTCGATATTCACTATTTATTACTACATACTGTGATCTACAGTTATGATTTTTCCGATTTTATTCAAACCCTCCAATTTTTTATTTCAGAAATTGTATTTTATAGGAGAAATGAAAATATCACAACAGTAACATTCAGTATGTACAAAAGGATGAAAAACAGGGAAAAAATTCTTACTATACAATATCATGGTTAAAAACATTATCGGAGACCGTCCAGCAGTGTCGCTCCGATCTGCCGTACGCAACTGCAAAGCCACTACAGCCGTGTCTTTCCGGAAGCATAGGTGCGCATACAGGCAACCGTACGAAATAACAGTAAGTATAGCAAAATATTATATACTATAGTTAAAAAAAACTTATATACTAATTCCAGAGATAATTTTAATAAGAAATACAATATTTTAAATAAAAATTGGAAACATCAGAGGAAACTAAGGATATCGTAAGAGTAAATTACGGCATTTCTGAATCAACAGAGGATTCCGATAGACTGGACACTGAACAACATTGTTTTTAAAGGAATTAACGACGACCATCCAGTTGTGCCGCTTCGATCTGCCGTACGCGACTACAAGACCTCGCCAGTTGTGTTGCTCCGGCTGCGTGGACAACTGTACGGACAATAATGTAAAACTACGATTGGATTAGAATAATATCTCGTCAAACGTACGCTCAACAAATTCCATAGACACTTTTTCTAAGAAATACAGTTTTTGAAATTAAAGACTAGAAGTTATGAAACAAATCGAAAATATCTTAAAATTAAATTGCTGTATGTACAAATGAATAAAATCCAGCCTGTCAATGCTTACGCAACATTGGTAAGGACAAAGAAGAAACAAGGGCAATACGCTATTGTCGCTTCCGATCTGCCTACGCAACTACAACGCATCCACATTCGTGTCGCACCGGCAGCGTTGGTACGTGTTCTGGCAATCAAATAATACAGGAAACAAACTGTCAAAAATAATGTCACAAACGTACACTCAACTAATTCCAACGACACTTTTACTATGAAGAAATTTGTGAATTTAAAAATTAGAAAATATGAGGAAAACAGAACATATCAAATCAGTAAATGGCAGTATGTATAAATAAATGGAGGACTGGTGAACAATGAATACGGTACAATATTATGGTTAAAGGAATTAATGAAGACCATAAAATATGTCGCATCTTACGTACGCAACGACAAGAGCACTCTAGCCCTGTCGATCGGCAGTGTAGGTTCGTATAGTGACAAACGTATAAAATAACTAATAGCTTTCACGAAATATTGTCAAAAACGTGCACTGAACTAAATTCAAATATACTTGTCTAACAATAGACAATTTCGAAAAAAATTGTAATGGCCATATCAGTAAATTGCAGTATTTGTATATAAATATAAAAATGAGGTAGAATTGCTTGCGGTTCATAATCATGTGTTAAGAAATTAACAGAGACCATACAGTAGTGTTGCTCGATCTGCCGAACCATCATTCACTGTTACCCATTCGTACACAGTCTATCTTTTTACCGTAGGCCATTCCTTCCAAGAAGCAAGCCCGCTTTATTGAGGGCATAACTTCGTGATGCGAGAAGCAAATTAGTAGACATTTTAGTGACGGGCACCGTTATTTCGTGTATGCGTTAGAAGATCGGAACACAGACTGATCATGAACATTACAGCTCCTTTTGAGAGTGGAACGGCCAAGTGAATTACTTCACCCACCCCGTGATTCTGAGAGTCAATCCAAGAAAACGGAGAAGTAAGCTCTCTAACCAGAATTGGGAGTTGACACTATATTTCGCAGTTTGAACAATAATATAGAGCGTCAAACTGTTTGAGAGCGTAACCAGTTGGTATAATGTCAAACCTCTTATCGAATAACTTATCGACCTAGATCGAAGACCGAACTAGCGAGTGTCTTGCTTAGTGCTCACGGAAACTAAATAGTAGTCATTATAACTGACGGAGACCTTATTTTCGTGTCAGAATAGCAAAATCGAGAGTCAAACTACTCTAGAACGTTACCACATTCATTCGGATTCGAACGGCTAAGTTAATAGCTTCACGTATTCTAGGATCCCGAGAGACAGTCGCTTCAGCTGGTGGGCTTCTCGGAAGGTATGGCCTTCGGTAAAAGGTTTCACTCGAAATTAAAGGATGAAGAACTATAACCGTCTGACGCTCTACCTTCATATTGGTACCGTGAAATAAGCTGCCTATTGCCATTATTGTCCAGCGGATATGCTCCCGGAGTACCTGGTTTGACTTTCGGAATCACAGAATAAGTGAAGCTATTGTCTTGGCTGTTCGACTCTCACAGAAGGTTGCAACGTTTTTGAGAGGTTTGGCACCCGATCTTCTGATTCATAGATAAAATTAAGTTTCCTGTCACTAAAATTTATAATATTTTGCTTCGCTGGCGTCGAAGTTACACTCTCGATACAGCGGATTAGCTTTTCGGAAGGTACGGCCATTGGTGAGAAGTTAGACCCCATAGCGATAGGTAAAGTTGTACAACTATGTGACTCTGTACTTTCATACTTATACCGGGAAGTAGGCTCATAATGCCGATACTGTACAGCGGATTTACACCCGGAATACCTGATATGACTCTCGGAATCATAGGATATATGAAACTGTTGACATAGCCGTACGAAACTCAAAGAAGGTGTAAACGTTCTCGAACTCATTGACTATCGATGTTGACATTTGTACACGAGCATGTGGTGTCCTTCCCCAAAAATGCCTACCAATCTGAGTCTGCTTACATTAAGCAGGACACTCGCTACACCAGGATTGGATATCGGATGGTAAGGTATTCAAAAACGGTATGACTACATACGAATTGGTAATGTTCTCTGACGATTTGTCTCCCTACCATTAATATTAATACCGGTAATTAAGGTGTCAATTGCCAATAATCATCAGCAGATTTTTCTCCGACATTACCTGAATTGACTCTCGGAGTCACAGGATACGTGAAGCTATTCACCTAGCCGTTCGACTCTCAAGGAAGCTACTGTGATAGCTGTTCGAATCGCAAGGAAGCTAGTCACGATCTCGTAAGCTGTGACACTGGATCATCGAAATCACACATGATATTATGGTGACCGTCACTAAAATCTATACCAGCTTGCTTCTATAAACGCGTTGTTGTACTCTCGATGCAGCTGGTTAGATTCAGGGAATGTAAGGTCAACTGCAAAATGTTTGGCACCATACGAATAGGTAAAGCTATACAATGGTTTGATGCGCTGCTTTAATATTCATACCGTGAAATAAGCTCTCTATTGCCAATACTGGTCAGCGGAATAGTCCCGGAATAACTGGCATGACTCACAGAATCACAGGATAGGTGAAGCAATTGACTTAGCTGTTCGTCTCTCACAGAAGGTCGTAACGTCCTGGATCGGATTGACCCTCGATATTCTAATCCACACACGATGATAAGATGCCCATTACTGAAATGAATACTAATTCCATTTTCTGAACAGGAAGTTATACTCCCATTACATGCTTTCGGCGTGTAAGGTCTCTAGCAAATCGTTCGAATTTATACAAATTGGCATCGCACTCAATCAGACTGACGGTCTACTTTAATATTCAAATCGCAAATTGATGTGTCTGTTGCCAATACTATTCAGCGGATTTTCTCCCGCAATACCTCGCTTTTTCACTCGAAATCACAGGAAAGGTGAATCTATTGCATTAGCCATGCGACTAAGAGTTGCTATCGTTCTCGGACGATTTGACCCAACAACTTCCTGTTCATAGATGTAATTTCCGTATCTGTCTGCTAAAGTGTCTTCTAATTTCATTCCCTGAACTCTAAGTCAAATACTTGCTGCAACGGGTTCGTTTCTCGGAGGGTAATGTATCCGGTATGAAGTTTGACACTATTCCAGTAAGTAACGATCTATGACGGTTTGCATCTCAATATTACCATTTATACTGTAATTTGAGGTATCTATGGCCAATACTGTACTGCGGATTTACCCGCAGGATACCTCGTCTGACTCTCTGAATATCAGGGTGGGTGGAGCTGTTGGCTTAGCAGTACGACTCTCAAAAAAGGTGCTAGCGTTCTCGCACGGATTGCCGTTGATATTCCTATGTATGCATGAAAATAATGTGTCTGTTTGCTAATACGTCTACTAACATGATCACGTGAAAGCGAAGGAACACAGTCTCCGCAGCGAGTTGGGTTCTCGGAAGGTAAGGTATTGTATAAGAACAATGGATTTATAACAATTGGTAATGATCTCCGACGGTTTGACTCTCAGTCTTAGTATTCATATCGTGATTTAAGGTATCTATAGCCAAAAATGTTGAGTGGATTTAATCCCGGAACATCCTGTTTGATTCTCGGAAAGACAGGATGCGTGTAGCTATTGACATAGCCGTTCGTCTCTTACACAAAGTGGAAACGTTCCCGAACGGTTTGACGCTCGCTTGTCTAATTCATGCAGGAAATTAAGGTGCCCGTCAGCTAAAATGTCTACTGATGTGATCAAGTGAAAACGGAGCGGGACCATCGCTACAGCGGATTGGTTTCTCGGTCAACGTGTGCTGGAGATTTAACGTGCGGTTCCTGCCATTAGGGCTTCATCCCCACGGCTCCCATGGGCGCGGAAATGGGATACGGCAAATCAGCGCAGTGCGTGGCGCACCTTGCCGTGCACCTACCAATTAGCTCGTGGACTGCAAGCCCTACGCACCAACCTTGTGGAGGACGGGACCCTTCTAAATCCCTTCTGACTCTGCAGGCCAGTTCCCTAGCTGATCTCACGGAGCACACTCGATGAAGGTCTAACCTGTCCGAAGGCGGGCCCCCTTACCCGCGATATGGGATTACCACTGAACCCCTCGTGGCAAATCCAAGCAACCGGGGCAGGAGGGGGTGGGCGGACCGAAGCACGCCTACCCCAGGGCTCGAACCGGTTCCCGTGGTACCAGTGTATGCAGGGCCGTACTTGTCATACGCCGCGTAAGGACACCTTACTTCCGGAATAAGGAGCTTGCTCACCTCGGCCTTGGTTCGGCCGACTCGGGCACCGCTGGTTCTTCATACCCATACTGAAATGGGACCAGAAGGCCCACCGCAGCAGACCCTGCTGGGTGGATTCTCGGTAGGTAAGGAATTGTGTAAAAAGAATGTCTTTACACCAACTGATAATGTCCTCCGACGGTTTGACTCTAAACATTGGTATTCCTGCCGCCATTGAAGGTACGTATTGTCAATACAGTTCAGAGGATTTAATTCCGGTATGCCTGGTTTTACACTTCGTATCACAGCATACGTGAAGTTATTGGCTTAGCTGCGCATCATTCAGAAATGCTGGTAACGTTATCCACCGGTCTGACTCTCGATTTTACTACTCAGACATGATAATAAGGTGTCCCTCCTCCGAAATGTCTACTGATATCTTTCTGCGCGAACAATCAGCAAAAACACATCCTACACCGTGTTTTGTTCACGGAAAGCAAGGTATTCGGTATAGAGTATGACTTTCTACCAATTATTAATATTCTCCGACGGTTTGAATCTTAACTTCAATATTCATGCCGTGAACTACGGTATCTATTGCCAATATTGTCTAGCGTATTTGCGCCTGAAATAGGTGGTATGATTCTGGCAATCAGTAGGAGAAGCTATTGTTTTAGATGTGAGGCTTTCAAAGAAGGTGGAATCGATCTGCAAATGTTTGACTATCGACCTTGCTATTCATAGCTGAAACAAGGCGTCCGTCTGCTAAATATCTACTGATTGGTTTCCTCGGGCACTATGCATGATACACTATACAGCGGGTTTCGTTCTGGAACTGTAGAGTATTCGGTAAATAGTATGGCTATATAAAATTTAGTTACGCTCTCCAACGGATTGACTCTCTGGTTTAATATTCAAACTGCTGATTAAGGTGCCTGTTGCCAATACTGATCAACGGACTTACTCCTGGAATTGCAAACTTGACTCTCGCAGCCACTACTATAGGTGAAGGTGTTGACTTAGCTGTTCGTCTCTCACGATGGTGGTAATGTTCTCGAACGGTTTAACCCCCGATCTTCGTATTCATACTGAAATTATGGTCACCGTCACTAAAATGGTTCTAATGCGTTTCCTTGAACACGTAGGTCAATAGGGCGGATTGGATTCTCGGACGGTAAGGCATCCGGTAAGACGTTTGACCCTATAGCAATTAGTAACGTTCTCAAACAATTTGACGTTCTATTTTAATATTCAAACCGTGAATTAAGGTGTCTATTGCCAATAATGTTCAGCGGATTTATTGCCGGAATACCTCGTTTGACTCTTGGAATCGGAGGATCGGTGAAGCTATTGGCTTATCCGTTCGACCCTCATATAGGTAGGTAGCTTTCTGATGCGGGTTGGCACTCGATCTCATAACACTTACATGGAGTTATGTTGCCCATAATTAAAATGTATTGGAATTTGTCCCATTGAACACGATGATATACTCTCGATACATCGGATTATTATTTCGGAAGGTAAGGCCGGCGGAAAAGATTGACACAATCGCAATAGGTTACGTTCTACACAGGATTGACTCTGTACTCTAATATTTGAAACGTGAAATAGTGTGTCGAATGTCCATACTAAGCAGCTGATTTCTCCCGGAATTCCTGGTTTGTATCTCGGTATCAGAGTGATGGGTGGTGCTATAGACTCAGCCGTTCTATTCTCGAACAAGGTGATAACGTTCTCCAACGGGTTGACTTTCGGTTAGTGCATGAAAATACGGAGTCCGAATACTGAAATGTCCTCTAATTTGTTTCCGTCAACAACGAGCAAGACACTCCCTACAACTGATGAATATTCTCGGCATGTAAGGTATTAGCTAAAATGAATTACATTTGACGAATTGGTTATGACCTCCGACTGTTTGTCGCTCTACTTTAATATTGAAACCGTGAATTTAGGTGTCTATTACCAATGATGTAGAGCGGATGTACTCCTAGAATGTCTGGATTGACTATCTGTATCGCGGGATAGTTGAAGGTATTGACGTAGCTGTGCCACCCTCAATGACGGTGACAACGTTTTCGAAAAACGCCCTCGATATTAGTACATATTCATGGAAATATTTGAACCGTCTGCTAAAATGTGTAATAATTTGATCGCGTAAATGCTATGGAACACAATCGCTGTAGCGTGTCTGATTCTCGGAAGGTTTCGAACTGGGTAAAAGGAATGTTTTTATTCCAATTGGTAATCATCTCCAACAGTTGGTCTCCCTACATTAATATTCACACCGTGGTGTATGTTGTCTATTGCTAATACTGTTCAGTGGATTTAATCTCGGCGTACCTTCTTTGTCTATAAGAATCACAGGATAGCTGAATCTACAGACATAGATGTTCGGCCGCCAAGGAGGGTGATAACGTTCTCGATCGGTTTGTCGATCGATATTCTAATTCATACATGAATATAATATGCCGTCACTAAAACGTATACCAATGTGTTTGTATAAGCACAAAGTTCTACACTCGATACGGCGGCTTAGCTTCTCGGACGCAAGGATTTCGATAAACTCGATAAACTTTCGATAAATTCGAACGGTGGAGTAAGGTATCTATTGCTATTACTGATCTGCAGATTTACTCCCGTTTCACCAGGTTTGACTTTCGGAATCACAGGACAGGTGAAGCTATTGACATAGACTTTCATATATCAAAGAGGGAGGTAACGTTCTCGCACCGTTTGCACCCTCGATATTCTAATTCGTATATGAAATAAAGTGGCCCGTCACTAAATTGAACACTAATTTTTCCCCCTTAACATGAAGCTATACTCTCGATGCGGCGCGTTCGGTATTGGATTCGTTAAACCATTTGACTTTATAGCACATTAAACGTTCTAACACGGTATGACGCTCTACTTTAATGAACAATCCGCGGATTAAGGTATCTAATGCCAATGCTGTTCAGCGCATTTACGGCCGGGATATCACGTTTGACTTTCGGAATCACAGGATATATGAAGCTATTGACTTACCCGTTCGAACTAAAAAGAAGATGGCAACTTTCTAGAGCGGTTTCACCCTCGATCTTCATATTCATATTGAAATTAAGGAACCTATCACTATAATGTTTAATAATTTGCTTCTCTGAACACGAATACTGTATGCCAGTATGCAACATTCAACAATGGTTTGACGGTCTGCTTTAATATTCAAATTGTCAAATAAGGTTTCTATTGCCAATACTGTTGAGCGGATTTACTTTCGGAATACCTGGTTTGCATCTCCGAATCACAGGATTGGAGAAGCTATTGACATATCAGTTCGACTCTCAAAGAGGGTGGTAACGCTCTCGAACAGTTGGACCATCAATTTTCAAATTCACATGAAGTTAACGTGCCGTCACTGAAATGAATACTAATATCTTTCCCCAGCCCTAAGTTATATGCTCGATACAGCTGGTCAGACTTTACGCAGGGTACGACCTTCGTAAAGGGTTTGACTTCAAAGCAATTGGCAGCTCTCTGAAACTGTTATATGCTCTATTTAAATACTCAAACCGTGGAATAAGGTGTCCATTACCAATACTGTTCAGCCGATTTACTCCAGGAATACCCGGGTTGACTCCTGGGATCTCAGAATGGGTGAAGCTATTGGCTTAGCCGTACGACTCTCAGCGAAGGTGGTAACGACGTCGAACTGTTTGTCAATCTGCCATCTAACTCATAAATTAAAAAAAGGTGTCAGTCTGAAAATGAATACTAACTTGCTTCTCGGAACACGGAGCTATAATCTCGATATAGCGGGTTATCTCCAAGGAATGTAAGGCCTTCTGTAAAATGGTTGGCTCTATACCAGTAATTAACGTTCTACAACGGTATTACTCTGTCTTTTACTATATATACTGTTAATTAAGATGTCTGTTGCCAATAATGAACAGCGGATAGACGCTCGGAATTACTGGTCTGACTCTCGGAATAAAAGGATAGGAGAAGCTATTCACTTAGCAGTACGCAAAGCACAAGATAGCTGAAACTGCTGACTTGGCCTTTCGACTCTCAAAGAACGTGATAACGTTCTCGAACGGTTTGGCCCGCGATCATCTAATTCATACAGGAGGAAAAGGTGCCCGACGCTAAAAAGTGTAATAATTTGCTTCTCTGAACACGAAAACGTACCCTGGATACAACGCGTTAGCTTCTCGGAAGATAAGGCCTTCTTCTAGCAGTGTGACTTTATAACTATACGCAACGACCTACCCGAGTGTGACTCTCTGTTTATTATTAATGCTGTGCAATAGGACATCTAATGCCATAATGTGCAGAGGATTTGCTCCCGGTACACCTTGTTCGACTCTCGGAATCACAGGATTGGTGATGCGATTGACTTAGCCGTTCTATTCTCAAAGAAGGTAGTAACGGTCTTGAACGGTTTGACCGTCAAACTTTTAATCCATGCATGAATGAAAGGTGATCGTCACTAAAATGTATACTAATTTTTATCTCTGACCACGAAGTTATACTCTCGATACAGCGGGTTAGCTTCTCGAAAGATATGGCATAGGTAAAAAGTTTGGCTCTATACCAATAAGGAACGTTCTACAACGGTTGGAAACTTTACGTTAATACTCGCACCGTGAATTAGGGTGTCTATTGCGAATACTGTTCTGCGCATTTACTCTCGGAATACATGGTTTGTCTCGCGGAATAATAGGTTAAGTGGTGCTGATGATTTAGCTTCCTGTCTCTCAACGGACGGAGTATCGTTCTGGAAAGGTTTGACCATGGATCTTGTAATTCATACATGAAACTATGATGCCCATTACTAAAATGTGTACCAATGTTCTTCTCTGACCATGAAATTATACTCTCGGTACAGCGGGTTACGTTCTCGGAAGGTAACTTATTCTGTAAAAAGAAAGACATTATAACACTTGGTAATATTCTCCAACGATTTGACTCCCTACTTTAATGGTCATGTCGACAATTCAGGAGTCAATTGCCAATGCTGTACAGCGGATATGCTCCTAGTATTCCTGGTTTGATGTAATCGCTGCGATACCAGGTATTGCTCTCGGACTTGCCGGATAGATGAAGCTATTGCCATGCACGTGCGATTCTCTAAGAAGTTGGTAACGTTCTGGAAGGGTTAGCCTCGCTATCCCCTCATCCATACATGAATTTAATGGTCCCGACACTGATAAGAACACTAATTTGTTTCTCTGAACTCGAACAACACACTCCCTGCTGTCAGTTATGTTCTCGAAAGGTAAGGTAATCTGCAAAAAGAATGACATTATACCTACCTGTAATGTTCACCGGCGGTTTGGCTCTCTATTTTAGAATCCAATGCGTGAATCATGGTGTCTATTCCCAATACTGATCGGCAGATTTACTCCCGGAATATCTGGTTTGACCGTCGGAGTCACAGGATAGGTGTAGCTATTGAATTTGCAGTTCGACTCTCACAAAAGGTGGCATCGTTCTCGCATGCTCTGACACTCGATCCTTCTATTCATACATGAAAATAAGGTATCCGCCTGCTAAAATGCCTGTTCATTTCTTCCTGTGGAAACTAAGCATGATAATCGTTATAGCGAATTGGATTCTCAGAAGGGAAGGTGTAGGGTACAATTATTGACTTTATTCTAATTGGTAATGTTCTCCTACGCCTTGATCCTCGACTTTAATTTCATACCGTGAATTATCGTGTGGATTGCCACTACTGTTCAGCGGATTTAGTCACGGAATATCTGCTTGGCCTCGCAGAGTCACTGGATAGGCGATGCGATTGTTCTAGACGTCCGACTCTCACGAAGGGTGGTAACGTTCTCGATCGGGTTGGCCATCGGTATTCTAATTCATACATAACGTTAAGGTGCCAGTCACTGAAATGAATACTAATTTCTTTCTCCAAACACGAAGTAATACTCTCGATGGTTAGATTAGAGGCAGGTAAGACGTTCGGTAAATGATTGACTCGATTCATATTAGTAGCATTCTCAAACGGTGAGACGAACTATTTTAGTATTCGAACAGAGAATTATGGTGCTCATTTCCTATACTGTTCAGCAGATTTACTCACGGAATACCTGGCATGACTCTCGGAAACTCAGGATATGTGAAGCTAATCACATAGCTGATCCAATATCAAAGAGTTTGGCATCGTTCTCGAACGGTTTGACCCTCGATCTTCTAACTCATATTTGAAATTATGGAACCCGACAGAGAAATGAAGACTAATTTCTTTTTCTGAACACGACGTTACACTCTCGAAGGGGCGGGATCGCTTCCCAGATGGTATGTCTATCGGTGAAGTGTTTGGCTCTATACCAATAGGTAACGTCCTATAATTGTTTGACGGTCTGCTTCAATATGCAACACCGTTATCTAAGTTGTCAATTGCCAATACTTTTCAGCGGACTAACTCGCGGAATACCTGGTTTGACTCTTCATGTCACAGGATGGATGAAGTTATTGACTTAACCGTTCGGCTCTCACGGAAGGTGGCATCGTCATCGAACGCTTTGACCCTCGATCTTCTAAATCATAAATGAACTTAAGGTAACGTGATTAAATTGTATACTAGTTCCTACCACTGAACATGGTGTTATACTCTCGATAGAGCTGATAAGTTTTTCGGAGGGTAAGGTATTCTGTAGGATATTTAACCCTGCACTAATAGGTAATGTTCTACAACGGATGGACGCTCCACTTTAATATTCAATCCGCGACTTAAGGTATCTATTGCCAATAATGTGGTGCGGATTTACTCTCGGAATACCTATTTCGACCAACGGAATCCAAGCATAGGTGTAGCTAGTGATTTAGCCGTACGTCTCTCAAAGAAGTTGCTACCGTTCTCGAACGCTTTGACCCTCGATATTTTAATTCATACATGAATTTAACGTGCCGTCACTAATTTGCATGCAAATGTATTTCTGTAAACTCGAAGCTATTCTATCAATACGGCGGGTTATTTTTTGGACGATATTGTCTTCGGTCATGCGCTTGACCTTATAGCAATTCGTAACGTTCTCAAATGGTTTGATGATCTATTTTAATATTCAAACCGTGAATTAAAGGTGCATATTACGAATACTGTTCAGCGAACTTACTCTCGGAATACGCAGTGGGTGGTAACGTTCTCTAACGGTTTGACCCTCGACCTTCTCATTCAGACATGAAGTTAAGGTACCTGCCACTGAAGTGAATACTAATTTCATTCTGTGAGCACTAAGTTATACTCCCTATACAGAGGGTTATTTTCTCGGATGGCAACGTCCGCGGTACAACGTTTCACTTTATACAAACTGGTATGATTCTCCAGCGGTTTCACGCTCTGCTTTAATATTCAATCCGTGAATTAAGGTGTCTATTGCCAATAAGATTCAGCGGATTTACTCCTGGAAAACCTGGTTTGACTCTCGGAATCATAGGATAGGTGAAGCTATTGCCTTAGCGGTTCGACTCCCAAAGAAGGCGGTACCTTTCTCTAACGGTTTGAAACTCGATCTTCTAATTCTTGCATGATCATAAGGCGCGGTCACTAAATTGTATACTAATATATTTCCCTAGGCAGGTAGCTATACGATACGGCGCAATAGCTTCTCGTACGGATAGGCACTCTGTAAAACCTTTGACATTATAGCCATTAGTAACTTTCTTACAAGTTGTGACGTTATATTTGAACATTCACTCCGCCAATTATGGTATCTGTTGCCAATACCCTTCAGGGGATTTGCCATCGGATTACCTGGATTGACACTCGGCATCACAGGATAGGTGGAGCTATTGACTTATCCGGTCGTATCTCATATGGGATAGTAACGTTCACGAACGTTCTGGCCATCAATCTTCGAATTTCTTCATGAACATAAAGGGCCCGTCACTGAAATGAATAGTAATTACATCCTGCGAACACGAACATATACTCTCAATACGGCGGGCTAGCTTCGCGGAAGGTGCGGCCTTCGGTGATAAGCTAAACTCTATCTATGCCAATAGGTAAAGTTGTACAACAGTGTGACTCTCTACTTCAAAATCTTTGCCGGGAAGTAGGGATTGTAATGCCAACCGTGTACAGCGTATATACTCCCGGAATGCCTGGTTTGCCGTTCGGAATCACAGGATATGTGAAGCCAGTGACTTAGACGTTCGACTCTCACAGACGGTAGCAACGTTGTCGGAAGTAGTGACTCTCTATTTTCCGATTCATACAAAAAAATTATTCATTCGTCTGCTAAAACGTCTAATAATTTGCTTTCGTGAGCTCGAAGCAAGACCCGCGCTACAACGGGGTTGGATGTTGGAAGGTATCGCGTTGTGTAAACAAAAAGAAATTACTTTACACCAATGCGAAAAGTTGTGAAACGTTTTGACGTTCTACTGTAATACTCAAACCGAGAATTAAGAATTCTATTACCAATACTGCTCAGCGGACGTTCTCCGGGAATACCTGGTTTGACTATCGGAATAACAGGTTCGGTGAAGGTACTGACATAGTTGTGCGACTCTCAAAATAGGTGATAACGTTCTCGATCGGATTGACTGGCAATCTCCATATTCATCCATGAGATTAAGGTGCCCGTCCCTAAAATGAATAAGAATATTCTTGTATAAATACGTATTTATGCCCTCGATACACCGTGCTATGTTCGCCGAAAATAAGGTGTCCGGCAAGAATTTTATCGTCATAGCTTTTGGAAAACATTTTGCCGCTCTACTTCAATATTCATACCGCGAATAAATGTTGTCTATTGCCAATACTGATCAGCGGATTTTCTCCCAGAATACATGGTATGTTTATCGCAATCGCTGGTATGGTGAAGGTATTGCATTTGCCTTGCGACTCTCAAAAGAGGTGTTAACTTTCTCGGATGATTTGACCCTACATGTACCTATTGATACATGCAATTAAAGTGTCCGTCTGCTATAGATTCTACTAATTTGTTTCCTTGAACACTAAGCAAGACGCTCGCTGCAGCGGGTTAGGTTTCAGGTAGGCAAGGTATTCGTTAAAAGTATTACTTTATACCAATTCGCAATGTTCTTCGACGGTTTTACTCTCAACTATAATAATCATGCCGTGAGTAGAGGAGTCTACTGCCAATACTGTTCAGTGGATTAATTCCCTGAATACGTGGTTTGACTCTCGGTATCAAAGAATACCTGTAGCTATCGGCTTAGGTGTGCGTCTTTCAAGAAGGCTGTTAACGTTCGCCATCGGCCAGACTCTCGATTTTACTACTCAGACATGATAATATGGTGTCACTCCGCCGAAATGTCTACTGATTACTTTTTGCACGAACAATCAGCACGACACTTCCTACAGAGAGTTTGTTCTCGGAAAGCAAGGTATTCGATATCAAGAATGACTTTATAACAATTGATAATGTTCTGCAACGGTATAACTCTATACTTTATTGATAACACCGTGAATTGTGTATTGCATCCACAGTTCATCGGATTTACTCCCGGAATGGCTGGAGTGACTCTCGCAACCACAGGATACGTGAAGAAATTGCAATAGCTATGCGACACTCAAAAAAGGTGGTAACGTTTTCGAATGGTTTCATACTAGATCTTGTAATTCATGCATGCAGTTAAGATGCCCGTCACTAAAATTATCCTAATTTGTATCTGTGGTCACGAATTTATATCGTCGAGACAGAGGATTAGGTTCACGGAGTGCAAGGTCTTATGTGCAGCATTTGACATTATACCACCTGGTGGCGTTCTCCAACGGAAATACGCTCTAACTTAATAATCTACCCGCGAATTAAGGTGTTAACTGCCAATAGTATTCAGCGGATATACTCCTGATATACTTGGTGTGACTCTTGGATGCACATGCGCAGCTGAAGCTTTGGACTTAGCCGTTCGACGTTGATGGAAGGTGATAACGTTCTCGAAATGGTTGACTCTCAATCTTCTTACACAAAAATGAATTTGTGATGGCGGGCACTAAAATGTATATTCATTTGTTTCTCTGAACAGGATATTAAATCCTCGATACAGCGCCTCATGTTCGCGGATGGTAGGGTATACAGTAAAGAGTATGACGCTTATGCCAACGTTCTCATACGGTTTGACGTTTGACGTACAGCATTATTAGCAATCGACACCTTTATTCACGGTATGAATATTAATGTTCAGCACATTTACTAGTGGCATACCAGGCTTGACTCTCGGAATCGCAATTATAGGTGATGCTATTGAACAGGCCGTTCGACACTCCAAGAAAGTGGTAACAATCTGGAACGGTTCGACCCCCGATCTGCTAATTCATACATGGAATTAAGGTGTCCGCCTGGTAAAAGCTCCACTAATTTCTTTCCCTGAACCCGAAGTTATACCCACAATACAGCGGGTTATTATTTCGAAAGGAAAGGTATCCGGTATGCAGTATGACGTACCAGTAATTGGTAACGTTCTCCAGCGGTTTGAATCTGTTCTTTAATATTCATACCGTGAGATGGGATTCAATGATCCCGTTTGGTAGCAAGTCAAACTCTTTACCGCGGGTCATATCGTCCAAGAATCTGACCCGCAGTTTCGAGAGTATAGCTACGCGTTTAGTGAAACGCATTATTGTACATTTTAGTGACGAGCACCTTAACGTCACGAATGAACGTAACGACGACAAACAATCAACCGGAAGCCTCACTTTCCGCGAACAAAACCCGATATATCGAGGATATAACTACGTGTTCATAGAAGAATATTCGTATCCATCTTAGTGACGGGCACTTTAATCCCATGGATGAATAAGGAGATCGCGTGTCAATGCGTTCTAGAGTGATATCGCCATTTTTTAGAGTCGCGCAGCTCAGTTAGTACCTTCACATATGCTGCTATTCCGAAAGTTAAACAAGGTATTCCGGGAGAAAATCAGCTGAACAGAATTGGCATTACACATATTAATTCACGGTATGAATATTAGAGTCGTGCGACAAGCCTATATATAAAAGTTTCCAGTTGGTATGAATTCGAACGTTTTATTGATGACCTTACCACCCAAACGCATAATGCGCAGCGCCGAGAGTATAACAAGGTGTTCAGAGGACCAAATGCGTATACATTCTATTGCCAGGCACCTTAATTTAACCATTGAAGTAGAATATCGAGCGTCAAACCGTTCCAGAACGTTACCACCTTCTTCGAGGGTCGACCGGCTGTGTGAATAGCTTGACATATACTTGTGATCCCGAGAGTCAAATCAGGCATTCCGGGAGTAAATCCTCTGAGCAGTATTGGCAATAGGCGCCATAGTTCAAGATATGAATATTAAAGCAGACGGTCGACCCGTTATAGAACGTTACGTATTTGTATAGAGTCAAATTATTTACGAAGGCCTTTCCATAAGTGAAGTTAGCCCGCTGTATCGAGAGTAAACCTTCGTGATCAGAGAAGCAAATTATTATACATTATAGGGACCGGTACCTTAATTTTATGTATGAATGGGAAGATCGAGAGATGAACCGTTCCAGAACGTTACACCCATCATTATGAAACAGATCAAATGACGTATCCTGTGGGTCTGAGAGATAACTAGGTACCCAAGGAGTAAATCAGCAGAACATTATTGGTAATAGACACCTTAATTCGCAGTTTGAATATTAAAATAGAATGCCAAACCCACTGAGAACGTTACCAATTGCTATAAAGTCAGACGGTTTACCGAAGACCATACCCTCCAACAAAATAGCAGGCTGTATCGAGAGTGTAACTTCAGTTCAGAGAAAGAAATTAGTATTCATTTCAGTGACGGGGACATTCATTTTATTATGAATAAGAAGATGGAGTGTCGAGCCAGTCGAGAATGTTACTGCCTTCTGTGAGATTAGAAGGGCTAACTCAGTAGCTTCACCAGTCCAGGGAATCGGATAGTCAATCCAGGTATTCCTGGAGTAAATCCGCGGAACAGTACTGCCAATAGACACTCTAATTCACGCTTTGAAAAGAAAATAAAGCGTCAAACCGTTTCAGACCAACCGTTAAACCTATACCGTTCAGCGCATTTACTCCTGGAATACCTGAATTGCCTCTCGGAATCGAGGGATAGGTGCAGCCATTAACTTAGAAGTGTGACATTGAAGGAAGGTGATAACGATCTCAAATGGTTTGACGCTCGATCTTCTTATTCATATATGAAGTTATGGTGCCCGCCGTTAGAATTTTTGACTTGTCCGCTCGACTCCCAAAGAAGCTATTCTGTTTGCTGTTCCAATCTCAAGGATGGAGGTCACATTCTCGAACCACTTTACCCTGGATCATCGAATTCACACATGATACTCATGTAGCCGTAACCAAAATGTATTCGATCTTGCTTCTCTGAATACGAATTTATACGCTGGATACAGAGGGTTAGCTTCACGAATGGTTAGCTCTTCGGTGAAGCGTTTGACTCTATACGAATAGGTAATGCTCTACATCGGTTTGATGCACTGCTTTAATGTTCATATCGTGAACTAAGCTGTCTTTTGTCAATACTGTTCAGCGGATTCCCTCCCGGAATATCTCGATCCACTCTCTGATTCACAGAATGTATTATGTTATTGACTCAGCCGTTTGAATCTCAAAGGAGGTGGTAACGTTCTCGAACGGTTCACAATCGATCTTCTAATTACTACATGAGGATACGGTACCTGTTACTGAAATGAATACTAATTTCCTTCTCTGAACACGAAGTTATACTCTCGATGCAGCGGGATAGGTTTTTCGAGAGTAAGGTCTTCGGTAACACGTTTGACTTTATACAAATTCGTAACGCACTCAAACAGTTTGACTCTCTACCTTAATAATCATTCCTCGAATTATGGTGTCCGTTACAAATAGTGTGCAGCGGACTGACAACCGGCTTACCTGGTTTGCTTGCTGGAATAGCAGGATAGGTGAAGCTGTTGAATTATCCGTTCGATTCTAAAGGAAGGTTGTATCGTTCTCGAAAGGTTTGACTCTCGATAATTCTGTTCGAACGTGAAATTAAGCTGCGCTCCTAAGATATGTCAACTTATGTTGCCATGAACACTAAGCACGATACTTCCTACAGCGGGTTGGACTACTCGGGAGTTAAGGCCTTCGGTAAAAAGTTTAATTCCATACGAACAGGTAATGTTCTGCAACGGTTTTACGTTAAACATTAATTTTCGAACCGTCAATTAAGTAGTTAACTACCAATACGGTCCAGCGGATAAACTCCGGCAATTCCTGGTTTGACCCTCCGAAAGACAGGATAGGTGAAGCTATTGACTTAGCCGAGCGTCTCCCACAGATGGTGCCAACGTTCTCGAGAAGTTTGACGACCGATAATCTAATTCGTACATGAAGTTATTGTGCCCGTGACTGAAATGAATACTTACTTTCTGCTCTATACACGGACTTATTCTCTGAATGCGGCAGGTAGGGTTCGCGGAAGCTAAGGCCTTCAGTACATCGTTTGACCATATACCAATTGGTATGCTCTCAAACCGTTTTACGCTCTACTATAATATTCAAACAGCGAACTGAAGTGTCTATTGCCAGAACTGTTCAGCAGACTTTCTCCCGGAATATCTGGTTTGTCTCTTGGAATCGCAGGATAGGTGAAGCTATGGTGTTATATTCGTGATTTCACGAAGAAGGTGGTAAAGTTCTCGAACATTTTCACCCTCGATCTTCTCATTCCTACATGGTATTAAGGTGCCCTTCTCTGCAATGTATACCAATTGGTATCTCGTAGTAGGAAGTAATAGTCTACATACATTGGGTTGAGTTCTCGGAGGGTAAGGTTTTCTGTAAATCTTTTGACACTATCCCAATATGTAACGTTCTACAAATGTCTGGCTTTGTACGTTAATATTCTAACCGTGGACTCAAGTGTCCATTACCAACAGTGTACAGCTTACTGTGTACCGTAATACCTGGTTTGGTTATCGGAATCACTGGATAGGTGAAGCTGTTGACGTAGCCATTCGATTCAATAGGAGTGTGGTAACGTTCTCGAACGGTTTGACCATGGATATTCTACTTCATACATGAAGTCACGCGACCGTCACTGAAATGAATACTAACTTCATTTCTGCGATCAAGAACTTATACTCTCAATGAAGGCGCAGAGGTTCGCGGAAGGAAAGCCATCCTGAAAACGTTTGACTTTATAACAATTGGTAACGTTCTCAAATTGCTTGACGATCTACTGTAATATTCAAACCGTGGATTAGGGAGTCTATTGCCAAACCGTTCAGCGAACTTACTCCCAGAATACCTGGTTTGATTCTCAGAGTCACAGGATAACTAAAGCTATTGACCAAGCCGTTCGTCTCTCACAGCAGCTGGCAACGATGGCGGACGCTTTGACACTCGATCTTCTAATTCATGCATGATATTAAGGTGCTCGTCAGTATATGTATACTAGTTCGTACCTCTGAACGCAGTGTTATACTCTCGAATCAGGGAGTTAGTTTTTCGGAGAGTCGGGCATTCTGTAACAAGTTAGACCCTACAGCTATAGGTAATGTTCTACAACGTCTTCACGGCCTGCATTAATATTCAAACCGTCTATTTAGGTGCCTCTTGCCCATACTGTTGAGCGGATTTGCTTCCGGATATCCCGGTTCTCCTCCCGAATCATAGAACAGGCGAAGCTTTTGAATTAGGAGTTCAACTCCCGAATCAGGTGGGAACTTTCTCGAGCGACTCGACCCTCGAACTTCTAATTCATGCATGAATTTAAGTTGCCGTCACTAAATTGTATACTAATGTGTTTCCCTATGCACGTAGCTATACTCCCGATACGACGGGGTAGCATCTCGGACGTTAAGGCCATCGGTAAAGTGTTTGTCTTTATACCAATAGGCAATGCTCTCAAACGGTTTGACGCTTTACTTTTTTATTCAAACTGTGAATTAAGGAGTCAGTTGTCACTACGATTCAGCGTATTGACTCCAGGAATACCTCATTTGACTATCGGAATCACTGGATAGATGAACCTATTGACTTAGCGGTTCGTCTCTAACAGAATGTGTCAACGTTCTCGAATGGTTTGACCCTCGATCATCTGATTCAAAATGAAGTTATGGTCCCCGTCACCAGAATGTTAACTAATTTGATATTCTGAACACGAAGTTATTCTGTCGAGGAAGCCCGTGAGGTTTGCACAATGTACGGCCATCTGTAAAACGTTTGACTTTGTAGCAATTAGTAACGTTACGCTATATTTTAATGTTCACTCAGCGAATTAAGTTATTTATTACCAATACTGTCCAGGGGATTTACTCCCGGAGTGCCTAATGTGACTCTGTGAATCGCGGGATAGGTGAAGCAACTGAACTTGCCGTTCATCTCTCAAAGAAGGTGGTAACGTCCTCGCACGGTTTGTCCCTCTATCGCCCTATTCATACACGAAAATATTCTGTCAGTCTGCCAAAATGTGTACCATTCTGTCCAAGTGAACAATACGCAGGACAATCGCTACATCGGAATAGGTCCACGAAGGAAAAGGCTTCGGTAAAAAGTTTGACTGTATGCCAATTCATAATGTTCTACAACGGCCTGATTCTGCAATTGATTATTTATTCCTGAATTTAGGTTGTATAACGCCAATACTGTATAGCGCATTTGCTCCCGGAATATCGCGTTAGAATTTCCGATTCACAGAATGTATTAAGCATTTGACTCAGCCGATCGACACTCAAAGATGGTGGTAACTTTCACGAACGGCTTGTCTCCTGATTTAGTTATTCATACATGAAACTGTGGTGCCCATCACTAAAATGTATACATGAGTGTTTCTCTCGACACGAAGTTTTACTCTAGATACGGCGGGATAACTTCTCAGTAGGGTAAGCTTTCGGTAACAGGTTTGACGCTATGCGAGTATGTATCGTTCTTCAACGGTTTACAATCTGCTTTAGCATTCATACCGTGAATCAAGGTGTCTATTGAAAATACTTTTCTGCGAATTTACTCCTGGATTACCTTGTTTGACTCTCACAATCACAGGATAGATGAGGCTATTAACGATGCCGCTCAACCCTCTAAGAAGATGGTGTCTTTCTGTAACGGTTTGATCCTAGATATTACAATTCATACACGAAGTTAAGGTGGCCGTCTCTGCAATCAGTGCTAATTTCATTCACTGGAAACGAAGTTGTACTTTCGTTGCAGCGGGTCAGGTTCGTGGAAGGTAAGGCCTTTAGTAAAACGTATGGATTTAGTCCAATTCATAACGTTCTACAACCGTTGGACGTTCCGCTTTAATATTCATACCGCGAATTAAGCTGTCTATTGCCAATACTGTCCAGTGGGTTTATTCCCGAATTGACTGCTTTGATTCCCGGAATCACAGGATTGGTGCAGCTATAGACTTAATCGTTCATTTGTGACAGAAGGTGACAACGTTCTCGAACGGTTTGACCATCGATCTTCTAATTCATACATGAAGTTAACATGCTCGTCTCTGAAATGAATACTAATTTATTTCTGTGAATACGAAGTTATATTCTCGATGATGCGGGTGCTATTCGCAGAAGGGAAGGACTTTACGAATACATTTGTGCTTTAACCCAATTCGTAACGTTCTACAACCGTTGGACGTTCCGCCTTCATATTCACACCATGAATTAAGGTGCCAAATGCAAATACTATTCTGCAGGTTGTCTCCCGGCATACCAGGTTTGTCTCTCGGAATCGCAGGACAGGTGATGCTACTGGCTTAGCTGTGCGATGCTCAAAGGCGGTGGTAACGTTCTCGATTGGTTTGGCAATCGATCTTCGAATTCATTCATGAAATTAATATGCCCGTCAATAAAATTTATAGTAATATGTTCCATTGAACTCAATGTTATACTCTCTATACGTCGCGTTAGGCTTTCGAAATGATAGGTTTTCAATAAAACGTTCGACTAACTCAAACGGATGGACGCACTACCTTCATATTCACACCGTGAATTAAGTTGCCTAATGCAAATTATATTCAGCAGACTTACTCCCGGAAGATCGGGTTTGTCTCTCGGAATCACAGGATAAGTGTAGCTATTGGCTTAGCCGTTAATCTCTCACAGTAGGTATCAACGTTATCTCACGGTTTGAACCTCGATCTTCTAATTCATACATGAAACTAAGACGCCCGTTACAGAAAGGAAGACAAATTTGTTCCTCCGAACATGAAGTTGTACCCTCGAACCGGCTATTTAGATACTCTGAACGAAAGGCCATAAGTAAGAAAGTTTGACTTTATAGCAATTCCTACCGTTCTCAAGCGGTGTGACGCTCTATATTAATTTTGAAATCGTCACGTAAGGTGTCGATTGTGAATACTGTTCAGTGGATTTACTCCCCGAATACGTGGTTTGAGTTTCGGGATCACTGGATATATGAAGCTATTGACATAGCCGCTCGAATGTCAAACAAGGTGGTAACGTTCTTGATCGGTTTTATACTTTATCTTCGAATTCATACATGAAATTAAGTTGAACGCCACAAAAATGTTTGCTAATTTGTTTCTCTGGACAAGAAGATATGCTCTAGTTGCTGCTGGTTAGGTTCTCGGAAGGCAAGGCCATCGGTGAAAAGTTAGACTGTATAACAAGTGATGACGATCTACAACGGTTTGACACTGCACTTTATAATGTATTCCGTGGAATAGACTGACTGGTGCCAATATGGCTCAGGGCATTATACTCACGGATTACCTGCTCTTAGTATCGGCATCATAGGATAGGTTAAGCTATTGGCATAGGCTTTCGACACTCGAGGAAGGTGGTAAGGTCCTCGAACGGGATGACGCTCGATCATCTACTTCATACAGGGAATTATGGTGCTCGTCACTAAAATGTATTCTAATTCGTACCTTTGAAAATGCTGTTCTACTCCTGATACAGCTGCTTAGTTTTTTTGGAGGGTAAGGCATTCGGATAAAAACGTTTAACGATATATCGTTAGGTAACGTTCTCACACGGTGTGCCCCTCTAATTTAATATTCAGTCCGCGAATTGACGTATCTATTGCCAAGACTGTACCGCACATTTACTCCAGGACTTTATCGCTTGACATTCGGAATCACAGGCTAGGTGAAGTTATTGACATAGGCGTTCGTTTCTCACTGAAGGTGGTAACATTCTTCAACGGTTTGATACTCGATCTTCTAATTCATGCATGAAATTGAGGTGCACGTCATTGAAATGAGTACTACCTTCTTTCTCTGAACACGAATTATTCCTCTGGACGCAGCGGTTGATGTTCCTGGACGATAAGGTCTTCGGTAAAAGGTTTGACTCTATATCAATAGGTATCGTTCTACATCGGATTGACCCTGTTCATTAATATTCGGGACATTTGTTAAGGTACCTATAGCCAATACTGTTCAGCGGATTCACACCAGGAATATCTTGTTTGTCCTTCGGAATCACAGGATGGGTGATGCTAATGACGCACGCAAGCGACTCTCAAGAAACGTGGTAACGTTCTTACATCGTATGAGTCCTGATCTTCCTATACGTACATGATATTAAGGTGCGCGTCACTAGAATATTCATTAATTTGTTCCCCTGAACACGATGTAATACCCTCGGTGCAGTGGGTTTGGCTTTCGGAGTGTAGAGTCCTGAGCGTAACGTTTGACATCATACCAACTGTTAATGCTCTCAAACAGTTTGACTCTCTACTTTAGTATTCATGCCATGAATTAATGTTTCTATTGCCATTACTGCTCAGCGGATTTACTCCTGGAATACCAGGCTTGACGCTTGGAATCACAACCTTGGATGATGCCGTTGCCACAGTCGTTCGACTCTGAAAGAAGGTGGTAGCGTTCTGCCGCGGTTAGAGTCTGAAATTTAGTATCTATACCGTGAAATAGGGTGTCCAAAGCGAATACTTTACTGCGGATTGATTCCTGGAATACCTGGTTTGACTCTCGCAATCGCAGGATAGGTGTAGCTATTAACTTGTCCGTTCAACTCTCAAAGAGTATGGTAACGTTCTCAAACGGTTTGACGCTCGACCTCCTTATTCATAATGAAATTAAGTTCCCCGTCCCTAAAATGTTCACTAATTAGTTTCCTTAAACAGGTAGCCATACTGTTGCTACGGCGGGTTTGCTTCTGGCATGTCATGGCTTTGTGGAAAACGTTGGACTCTATCGCAATTAGTAATATTCTCACACGATGTGACGCTCTATTTTAATATTCACACCGCGAATTAAGCTATCTATTGTCAATACTTTGCAGCGCGTTTACTTTCTGAATACCTGGTTTGACTCTCGAAATCGGAGGATACGTGAAAGTATTGACTTACCTCGTAGTCTCTCTTAGAATGTGGTAACGTTCCCGATCAGTTTGACACTCAATCTTCTTGTTCAGAATGAAATTAATATATAGAGCCAATATCTCCTTCGGGGTGTAAGCTAACCTGTAAATAGTTTAACCCTACACAAATATCTAATGTTCTACAAGGGCTTGACGGCATGCTTTAATATTCAAACCGTGAATTGAGGTGTATATTGTCAATACTATGCAGAGAATTTGCTCCCGGAATATCTGGTTTATCTTTCGCAATAATAGGATATGTGAAGCTACTGACCTAGTCGTTCGTCTCTCGCAATAGGTGGTATCGTTCTCAAACGGGTTGATTTCCGATCTTCTAATTCATACATGATGTTAAGGTGTCAGTCACAAAAATGTTTAGTAATTTCTGCCACTGAACACGATGTTATACTCTGGATACGGCCGGTTACCGTCTTCGAAGTTTGGGCTAGTGATAAATTGTTTGATGATATACCAATAGGAAACGATCCACAACGGTATGACACAGTACGTTAGTATTGATACCGTGAATTAAGTTTATTGCTCACACTGATCAGCGGATTTATTCTCGGTATTCCAGGGTTGACTCTCGGATGCACAGAATAGGTGACGTTATTGTGTTAGCCGCTCGACTCTCCAAGATGTGGGTAACGTCTTGAAGGGTTTGACACTGGACCTTCTAATTCATACAAGAAGTTATGGTGTCCGTCACTGAAATGAACACTAATTTCTTTCTTTGACACGAACTGAGCTTCTCCGAAGGTAAGGCCAACGGCAAAGTGTTTGACTTTGTACGAATCGGCAATGCTCTCCAACGGTATGACGCTTCACTTTCTAATTCAAACTGTGAATTAAGATGTCCATTGGCAATACTGTTCGGCGGATTTACTCCAGCAATACCTGGAGTGGCTCGCGGAATCACTGGATATGTGAAGCTATTGACTCTGCCGCTCATCTCTCATTGAAGGTAGTAACGTTCTCGAGCGGCATTACACTTGATATTCGTGTTTAAAATGAAATTAAGTTACCCGTCACTAAAATGTTTAATAATTTGATACTCTGAACTAGAAGTTATACCCTCGATACGGCGGGGTAGCTTCTCCGAAGGTTGGACCATCCGTAAAACGTTTGACTCTTCGCAAATTGGTAACGTTATCAAACGGTTTCACGCTATACCGTAAAATTCAACCCGTGATATAATGATTCGATAGCCAATACAGTTCATTCGATTTACGCTCGGAATACCTGGTTTGACACACGAAAACACAGGATATGTGAAGCTATTATCCTAGTCATTCGGATTTCAAGGAAGGTGGTAATGTTCTCGAATGCTTTGACACTTGGTGCCTATAAGTATACTCGAAAATGTGATGTCCGTATGCTAAAATGTCTATTAATATGTTTCCGTGAACATTAAGCAGGACACACGCTATAGCGGGCTGTGTTCTTCGAACGTAAAATATTCGGTAAAAGGAACGACTTTTTAGGGGTCGGTAATGTTCTCCGACGGTTGCACTCTTTACTTTAATGTTCATACAGCGAGATACGGTGTCTATTGCCAATACTGTTCATTGGACTGACTCGCGGAAACCTGATTTTACACTCTGAATCACATGATAGGAGCAGCTATTGACTTAGCCGTTCGACTCTCACGGAAGGTGGTAATGTTGTCGAACGGTTGGACCCTCGATATTCTTATTCATACATGCAACTAAGGTGCCCGTCACTGATGTGCAGACTTACTTCTTTCTCTGAACACGAAGTTAGACTCTCCAAGCTGCCCGTTTCCTTCTTCGAAGGTAAGGCCATCTGTAAAGAGTTTGGCTTCATTCCAATTGGCAACGCTCTAAAACGGTTAGGCGCCCTACTTTAATATCATGACCGCGAATTAACGAGTCTACTGCCAATACTGTCAAGCGAGATTACTCCAGGAATACCTGGTTTGACTATCGGTATCAGAGCATAGTTGAAGGTATTGTAGCTGTGCCGCTCTCAAAGAAGGTGGCTACGTTCTCGGACGGTTTGCCCTCAATGTTCCTATATATGGACGAAAATAATGTATCCGTCTGCTAAAATGCCTAATTATTTGATCACCTGAAAACTAAGGACCACAATTGCTGCAGCGTGCTGCTTTTCCGGAAGGTAAGGAATTGGGTAAAACGAATGACTTTATTCCAATTAGTAACGTTCTCCGACAGTTGGACTCCCTACATTAATATTCATGCCGTCATGTAACGTGCTTATTGCTTATACTGTTTAATGGATTTTATCCCGGAATACCTTGTTTGACTCTCGGAATCACAGGATAGGTGAAGCTATTTACTCTGCCGTTTGAATCTCAAGGAGGGTGGAAACGTTCTCGAACGGATTGAACCACGATCTGCTAAATTATACATGAAATGAAGGTGACCGTATATAATGTGTATATGTATTTTCTTCCCTGGACACGAAGTTATACCCTCGATACTGCTGGTTATGTTCTCGGATGGTAAGGCCTTCGGTAAAGAATTTGACTCTATACCAATAAGTATCTCTCAACTGCGGCTAGACTCTGCTCTTTAATATTTATATCGTGAAATAGTGTGACTAATGCCAATACTGTAAACCGGATTTACTACCGGAATACCTGGTTTGACTTTCCAAATGACTGGGTAAATGAAGTTATTGTCCTAGCCGTTTATCTGTGACAGAAGGTGGCAACGCTCTTGAAAGCCCGGACACTCGATCTTCCATTTCATGCACGATTTCATGGTGCCGCCACTAAATTGTATATTAGTGTGTTTCCCTAAACACGTAGTTGTTCTATCGATACTGCGGGTTATCTTCTCCGAAGGTGAACCATTAGGTGAAACGTTTGACTTTACAGCAATTAGTATTGGTCTCACGCGGCGTGACGCTCTATTTTAGTATTCACACCGGAAATTATGGTACCATTTGTCAATGCTGTACAGCGGATTTACTCCCGGAATACCTGGTTTGACTCATGAAATCGCAGCATACGTGAAATTATTGACTTAGCCGTTGGACTCTCACAGAAGATTGCAACGTTCGCGATCGGTTTGACCCTCGACCTCCTAATTCCTAATAAATGGAGCTATTGGCTTATCCGTTCGATTCCCGAGGAGGGTGGTAACATTCTCGGACGGTTTGGCCATCGATTTTCTAATTCATGCATAATGTTAACGTGCCCGTCACAAAAATAAATACTAATTTCTTTCTTTGAACGCAAGGTTATACTCTCGGTACGGCGAGTTTGCTCCTCCAAAGGAAACGCCATCGGCAATGTGTTTGACTTTATCCCAATTGGCAATGCTCTCAAACGTTTCTTGCTTTACTTTTCTATACAGACCGTGAAGTAAGGTGTCTATTGGCAATGCTAATCAGCGGATTCACTCCATCAATACCTGGTGTGACTCTCCGTATCACTGGATATGAGAACATATTGACTTAGCCGTTCGACCCCCAAGAACGGGGTAATGTTCTCAAAGGGTTTGACCCTCGATCTTCTAATTCATTCATGATATTAGGGTGCCGGTCCCTAAAGTGAATACTAATTTGCGCCTCTGAATACGTCGTTATACCCTCGATACACAGGCTTTGTTTCTCGAAAGGAAAGGCCTTGGGAAAAAGATTAACACTATGTTGGTAGGTAATGATCTACAAGAGTTTGACGCTCTACTTTAATATTCATACCGTGAGGGAACATATCCATTGGTAATACTGCACTGTGGATTGACATTCAGCATACCTGGTTTAGCTTTATTAACCGATTAACTGTTGGAATCACATGATATGAGGAGCTATTGACTTAGCCGTTCGTCTCTCACAGATGGTGACAACGTTCTCAAGCGGTTTGACTTTCAATTTTCTAACACATACATGAAGTTATGGTGCCCGTAATTAAAATGTTTACTAATTTGTTTCTCTTATCTCGAAGTCATGCTCTCGATACTGCGGGATACGTTCTCGGAAGGAAACTTAGTCTGCAAATAGAATGACTCTATAGCTATTTATAATGCTCCCAGACGATTGGCCTTTCTACTTTAATGCTCATGCCGAGAGTTTAGTTGTCTCTTGTCAATGCTGTGCAGCGAATGTACTCCTCATATAACTGGTTTAACTATCGGTATCACAGGGTAGTTGAAGGTATTGACGTAGCTGTGCCACTCTCAAAGGCGGTTGCTATGTCCACGAATGGCATGCACCCGATATTCCTGTATATGCTTGAAAATAATGTTTGCGTCTGCTAAAATGTATAATAACTTGAACACGTGAAAACCAAGGAACACAATCGCTGCAACGGGTTGCGTTCTCTGATGGTTAGGAATTCGGTAAAAGGAATGGCTTAATACGAATTGTTAATGTTAGCCGATGGTACGACACTATACTTTAATATTCATATACTGAATTAAGGTGTCTATTGCAAAACTGTTCTGCTCTTTTTCCCCAGGAATACCTTGTTTTACTCGCGGTATCACAGGATAGGTGAAGCTATTGACATAGCTCTGTCCGACACTTAAGGCAGATGGTAAGGTTCACCATGGGTTTGACTCTGGATCATCATATTCATACATGAAATTTAGGTGCCCCGCAAAAAAATGTGTACTAATTTGTATCGCTGAGTACGACGACACACTCGCCACATAGCGAGCTACCTTCGCCGAAATTAAGGTTTTCGGTAAAACGTTGTACTATATACCAAGTGGAAACGTAGTCGAACGGATTGTCTATACTTTCATATTCCTACCGTGAAATAAGGCGTCTATTGCCAATACTGTTCAGCAAATTTACTCCGGGAATATCCTGTGCAGCTTTCGGAATCACAGAATTCGTCAAGATATTGACTTAGCTATGCGACTTGCAAATCGTTGTTGAATGGCTTTACTCTCGATTTTCTTATTCGTACCTGAAATTAAGGTGCATGTAGAGAAAATGAGAAGTCATGTACTTCTCATAGCACAAAGCTGTACTCTCTATTTGGTGGGTTTGTTTCGCGGTAGATAAGGATTTCTTTATAAAATTTGACTGCAAACCAGTTGATAAAGCTCTACAAAGGTTTGGCACTGTACCTTAATATTCATACCGTGAATTAGGATGTCCCTTTCCAGTAATATACAACGGACTGACACCAGGAATACCTTGTTTGACCTTCGTAATGACAGGGTAGGTGCAGGTATTGATCTAGAACTTCTGATCTCGAAGAAAGTGTTAACGTTGTAGAACGATCTGACGGTCGCTCTTATAATTCGTGCATGGAATTTAGGTGTGCATCACTACAATGCGTACTAATAACCTGGACACGTCATTATTATCTTGATGCAGCGAGTTATGTTCTCGGAATGTAGGGCCTTCGTTAAAAGGCATGATTCTATACAAATTGACACTGACCTACGAAACATTGACTCTCGACTTTAATGGTCAAACCGTGAATTGTGCTGTCTATTGCCAATGCTCTTTAGCGGATTTACCCCCGTGTAGCAGATTCGTCTCTCGTAACCACAGGATAGCTAATGCTATTGACTTATCTGATCGACTAGCTGAGAACGTTGTATCGTTCTGTAACGGACTGACCCTCGATTTTCTACTTCATACATGGAATTAAGGCGCCCGTCACTAAAATATATACTACTGTGTTTCTCTGAACGCAAAGCTGTACTCCTGATACGGCGAGTTAGATTCACGGAAGGCAAGGAATTCTGTAAAAGTATCACTCCATAGCAATGGGCAGCGATCTAAAGTGGTACGACTGACAGCTTTAATGTTCATACCGTGAATTAAGGTGTCTATTGCCAATACCGTACAGGGAACTTACGCCCGGAGTACATGGATTGACTATCAGAATGCCTGGATGAGTGACGCTATTACATTGTCCGTTCGACGCTCATGGAATGTAGTTATCGTACTCGAACTGCTTGACCCTCGATCTTCTAATTAACGTATGAAATTAAGTGTACCGTCTCTAAAATGTAAGCTAATTTGCTGCCAAGTAGACAAAGTTATATTCTCGATAAAGCGGGCTTGGTTCACGGAAGGTAAGGTATACGGTATAACCAATGCCTTTATACAAATTGATAATGTTCTCCGATGGTTTGACTCTCCACCTTAATATTCAAACCATGGAGTAAGGAATCCAGTAGCAAACTGTTCAGCGGATTTGCTCCCAGAATACCGGTTTATCTTTCGGATTCACAGGATAAGTGTAGCTTGTGATTCAGGAGTTCGACCCTCGAAAGGGTGATCACGTTCTCGAGTGATTTGAATACCGTTCCTTATAATTCATACATGAAATTTAGATCTCGGTCACTAAAATGCATACTAATTTGCTTTTCCGGTCAAGAAGTGATAGTCTCGATACAGTGAGATAACTTCACGATGGTAAGGCCTTTTGTGAAAGATTGTCACTGTACCAATACCAAACGTCCTACAACGGTTTGAGTCTATACTCTAACATTTATTCCGTACAATAAGGTGTATGAGGCCAATAGCGGACAGCGGATGAACTCCCAGAATACCTGAATATTCTATCGGAGTCACAGGATAGGTTACGCTATTGACTTTGCCGTTCGAGTCTCAAAGAATGTGATGACGTTCTCGAAAGGTCCAACTCACGATAATGCCATTCTAACATGAACATATGGTTTTCGTCTGCTAAAATGTGTACTAATTTATTTCCCTGTGTACTAAGCAGGACTCTCGCTACAGCGGGATATGTTCTTGGAAGGTGGGGCATTCGATAAAGAGAATTACTTTATACCAATTCGACATGTAGCCCGACGGTTTGGCTGTCAACTTTCATATTCGTGCCGCGAATTGAGATGTCTATTGCCAATAGTGTTCAGCGGATTTACATCCGGAATACCTGGCTTGCCTCCTCGAATCCCAGTATAGGTGAAGCTATTGACTTTTCCGTTCGTCTCTAAAATATGGTGGTATCGTTCTCAAAAGGTTTGACGTTCGTACTACTAATGCACACATGAAGTTAAGGTACCCGTCACTGAAATGGAGACTCATTTCTATATCTGAACATTAGTTGGGCATACGTTTGTGACAATATTTTGTTATATTATATGTTATATTACATGATTGTCTCCATATGTACCTTCGCTGCCGGCACGATACCACTGGAGTCGTCTTGTGGTAGCGTTCGATAGATGGGAACGACACCACTTGATTGTCGTCGAAAATTACTATTGCCTTGATATTGTACCGTATGCATCTTTTACCAGTTTTCCGTTTATATATACATACTGTAATTTAATATTATGATATTTTCGATATATTAGAAAATTCCAACTTTTTAACGTGAAAAATTGTATTTCTTTGGAAATGTTCCTTTTGAATTAGTCGAGCTTACGTTTATTCCAGTACTTTGTTGAGCTTGTTGTTATTTTATAAAATTGTCTGTATACGTTCCAACCCAGCCGGAGCAAGACGACTATTGAGGTCCTGTAGTTGTACACGGCAGCTCGATGCGGCATTACTGTATGGTTTCAGTTAATTTCTTATCCTTGATTTTGTATCATATGCATTCTGTCCCAGTTTTCTATTTATTTACAGATACTGTAATTTGCTGTTATATTTTCCTTCATCTTCGAAATTTTCAAATTTTATGTAAAAAAATTGTATTTCTTATTAAAAGTGCCTTTGAAATTAGTTGAGCCAACGCGTTTAGGACATTATCTTGTTATAAATATTGTTATTTGATATGATTGTCTGTATAAGTACCTACGCTGTCGGAACTACACGACTGGCCAGGGCATGTAGTTGCGTTCGGGAGATCGGAGGGATACTACTGTATGGTCTACGTTAATTTCTTTAACCCTGCTTTTGTACCGCATGCATTTTTTTCCCAATTCTCCCATTTATTTACACATACTGTAATTTAATGTTATAATATTTTCGATTTTTTTCAAAATTTTCATTTCTTATTTGAAGAAATTGTATGACTTAGTGAAAGTGTTTTTGCAATTCGCAGAGTTTACGTCTATGATATTATTTCGTTACCCTCATTGATGTTTCATATGATTTGCTGTATGAGCACGAACGCTTCCAGACCGACATTGCTCGAGTGGTATTGTAGTTGCGTGCTATAGATGGGGGCGGCATATTGCATGGTCATTGTTAATTACTTTATCAATAAGATTGATCTGTACGCATTCCTTCGCAGTTTTCTATTTATTTCTACATACTGCTATTTACGCGTCCGATATTTCCGATTTTCTTCAAAATATCCAATTGTTATTATCAAAAATTGTATTTCGAAATAAAAGTGTCTTTGGAATTAGTTGTGTGTACGTTTATGACCATATATCGTACAGTTTGTCGTTACATTGTGTGAATGTTTCTATATGTAACTTCGCTGCCGGAGAGACAGGACTGGATTCATCTTGTTGTTGCGTTCGCTAGGTAGGATCGACAACTGCTGTATGGCCTACGTTAATTTCTTTAACCTTGATATAGTACCGTATGCATTCCTTCGCATTCTTCCGTTTATTTATATATACTGTAATTTACTGATTAAATAGTAACAAATTTTTTCTAAATTCCCTATCCTTAATATCAATCATTGTATATTTTATGAAAGGTGTTTTCGGAATTAGTTGAGTGTACGTTTATGACATCAGTTTTCTTTATATGTTGTTATTCTAAACGATTGTGCGTGTACGCACCTACGCTTCCCGAGCGACACGGGTGGAGTTCTCTTGCTGTTGCGTTCGGAATATAGGAGCGATAGTGCTGTATGGCATTTGATAACTTCTTTGACCTTGATATTGTACCGTGTGCATTATTTTTCTGCGTTCTGTTTATATCTACGCACTGTAATTTACTGTTATGATATCCCCAATTCTTTCCGAATTTTCAATTTTTGGTTTAAAAAATTGTATTAATCAGTATAAGGTCTTTGGAATTAGTTGTGTGTGCATTTATGCCAATATTATGACGAATCTTATTTCTATTTTACATAACTGTCATCGTACGTATATACGCATCCGGGGTGACACGCCTGTTATGGCCTTGGATTTGCGCTCGGCATATCGGACCGACACTACGGTATTATATTCGTTAATTTCCCTAACCTTGATATTGTGCTGAATGCATTCTTTCGATGTTCAATATTTATTTCTACATTCTGGGATCTACTGTTATAATATTTTCGATTTTATTCAAACCCTCCAATTTCTTATCTCAGAAATTGTATTTTTTAGGAGTAGTGAAAACATCATAGCAGTAACATACAGTATGTACAAATAAATGAGAAACTGGGAAAAAATTCTTCCTGTACAATATGAAGCTTAAAAACATTATCGAAGACCATCGAGTAGTCTCGCTCCGTTCTGTCGTACGTAATTACAAGACCTCGCCAGTCGTCTCGCGCAAACAGCGTAGGTACATACACAGGCAGTCAATCATACAAAATAACAATTAGATGAACAAAATAATGTCATACGGGTACACTGAACTAATTTCATTGTCACTTTTCCTATGATGTACATTTTTCTAAGATAAAGATTGAAAATTTCGAAGAAAAATCGAAAATATCGTAACAGTAAATTACAGAATGCATAAATAACTGGCAAACTGAGAAAAAATTCAAACGATACAAAATCAAGGTTGTAGAAATAATCGGAGACCATTCAGTAGTGCCGATCCGTTCTGCCGTACCCAACTACAATACCTCGCAAGTCGTGTTGCACAGATATCGTATGTACGTATACAGACAATCATATAAAATATCAATAAGTCCAACAAAATATCGTCATATACATAAACACAACTAATTCGAAAGACTCTTTTGCCAAGGAATACAATTTTTTATAATAATGATAGATAACTTATAATTTAAAAAAATCAGAAATATCGGAACAGTAAATAACATTATTTATAAATTGGTAGAAAACTGCGAAAGAATACAAACGGTATAAAATAATGGTTCAAGAAATTATCGAAGACCATCCAGTAGTGCCGCTTCCCTCTACAGTACGAAATTACAGGAACTCGTCAGTCGTGTTGCTCCGACAGCGATGGTACGTACAGAAACAGTCATGTAAAATAACAATAAGTTTTAAAAATTATCGACATGTGCTTAAACTTAACTAATTCCAAAGGCACTTTTCATGTACGATACGATTTCTGAAATTAAAAACTTGAAATTTTTAAAAAATATAAAATATCATAAGAGTATATTACAGTATGTACACATCAGCAGAAAACAGAGAAAGAATTCAAGCGGTACAATATCAATGCCAATGAAATTAACAAATACCTAACGGCACTGTCGCTCCGATCTAGCGAACGCAACAACAAAACCAATCCAGCCATGTCGCACCGGACTCGTTGGTAAGCATATAGACAATCATATTATGTAACAACAAGCATGACAGGAGATGGACATATATGTACACTCAACTATTTCCAATGACACGGTTACCAAGAATTACAAATCACTAAACAAAAATTTATAATTATGACAAATCGAACATACCATAACACTGAATTACAGCATATGAAATTTAACACATGACCATGAAAAAATTAATATTGTACAATATTAATGTTAAAATTGTAAGCAAAGAACATACAGCAGTGACGCACCGATCTATTGAACGCTACTACAAGACCGCAGCAGCCGTGCCGCTCCGGAAAAGCAGATACGTATAGAGACAATTCTATAAAATACCCAAGAACTTAACAAAATATTGACATAAACGTACACACAACTAATCCCAATGACACTTTTACAAAGAAATACAACTTTTAAAAATAAAGATTCATAATTACGTAAAAAATAGAAAATATCATAAGAGAAAATTACAGTATGTATAAGTAAATGGAAAACTGGAAAAAGATGAATGCGGTGCAATATCAAGGTTGGAGAAATTAACGAAGACCATTCAGTAGAGTCGCCCAGACCAGCCGTACGTAGCTGCAAGCAAGACCTCGCCAGTCTTGTCGATGGATAAAGTCGAAGGATAAAGGAATTTATGGAAACCATCCTGTAGTGTCGCCCGACCTGCCGCACGCAAATACAAGACAGAGGCAGGGGTGTCCCTCCGACAGCGTAGGAACGAATACAGACTATGATATGAAATAATAATAAGTTTAACAAAATGATGTCATGAACGTGTACTGAACCCTTTCCAAAGATACTTGTATTCAGAAATAAAATGTTTTCAACTAACAATTGACAACTTCGAAAAAAATTGTAATTACCATAACAGTAAATTGCAGTATTAGCATATAAATGTAAAAATGAGTAAGAATTGCATGCAGTTCAAAATCATGTCTTAAGAAATTAATGGTCACCATACGGTAGTGATGCTCGATCTGCCGTACCATCATTCCTGTTCGTTGTAGAACATTAGCCATTCGTATACAGTCTAACTTATCACCGTAGGTCAAACCTTCCGAGAAGCTATCCCGCTACGTTCAGGGTATAACTTCGTGTTCCGAGAAGAAAATTAGTAGACATTTTAGTGTCGGGCACCTTCATTTCGTGGATGGATTAGATGATCGGGAGGCAGACTGATCATGAACATTATCGCTCCCTTTGAGAGTCGTACGACCAAGTGAATAACATCACCTATGCCGTGATTCCGAGAGTCAACCCAGGAAAACCGAGAAGTAAGTCCGCTAAACAGTATTCGGAGTAAACACCTCAATTCGCAGTTTGAATATTAACATAGAGCGTCAATCTGTTTGAGAGCGTTACCAATTGGAATAATGTCAATCGTTTTAGCAACGACCTTACCCTCCGAAGAACTACCCTGCTGCATGGAGAGTATAACTTCGTGATCAGAGGTACAAATTAGTTTACATTCTGGTGGCGGGCTCCTTAATTTCAGGTACGAATAAGAATATCGAGCGTCAAACCGTTGGGGAACGATACCAGTTGGTATTGAGTAAAACGCTTCACCGAAGACCTTAGCCTCCGAAAACCTAGCCCACTGTATCGAATGTATAGCAGCGTGTTCAGAGGAACGAATTAGCGTACATTTTAGTGAAGGGTCACCTTAATTTCATGTATAAAACAGAAGATCGTGTGTTCGAATATTATCATCATCTTTTAAGGTCGAACGGCTAAGTCTATAACTTCACTTATCCTATGATTCCGAGAGTCAAACCTGGTATTCCGGGAGTAAATACGCTGTACTGTACTGGCAACAAACAACTAAGTTCACGGTATGAAGAATAACGTACAGATTCACACCATTCTAGATCGTTAAATATTGGCATGTAGTCCAACTATTCACCGAATGCCTTACCTTCCGAGATCCTAACCCGCTCCTTCCAGAGAGCATCGTCGTGATCAAAGAAACAAATTAGTACTCACTTTCGTGTCAGGCACCTGAATATCAGATATGAGATAGAAGACCGTAGGACATTACGTTTGAGAACGTTGCCACCTTCTTTGTGGGCTTATGGGCAAAGTCACTAGTTTCTCCTATCCTGTCATTACGTGAGTCGAGCCTGGTATTCCAGCAGTAAATCCGTTGCACAGCATTGGCAATAGAAACGTTAATTCACAATTTGAATATTAAAGCGGAGAGACAAACGGTCGGAGGTCATAACCAATTCGTAAAAAGCCCTTATTTTTACCGAATACATTACTTGCCGTGAATAATATCCTGCTGTAGGGAGTGGACACATTAATTCAGGGTTTGAATGTAGAAGCAGACAGCCAAACCGTTGTAGAACGTGACCAATTGGTGTAAAGTCAAACACATTACCGATGGCGTTACGCTCGGAGAAGCAAACTCGCCGTTTCGAGAGTATAACTTCGTGTTCAGAGAAACGAAATAGTCCCCAATTCTGTGGTGGACGCCTTAATTTCATGTATGAATTACATGATCGAGGGTTAAACCAGTCGAGAACGTTACAACCTACTGTGTGCGATGGACGGCTACGTCAATAGAGTCACGTATCCTGCAATTTCGTTAGTCAATCCAGGTATTCCGGGAGTAAATCCGCTGTACAGTATTGGTAACTGGTACCTTAATTGGCGGAGTGAATATTAAAACAGAGCGTTACACCGCGTGAGAACGTTACTGATTGATATAAAGTTAAGCGTTTCACAGAGTGCCTTACCATCGGAGATGCTAACCCTCCGTATCATGAGTACAGATACGTGCTTTGGGAATCACATTAATATACAATTTAGTGACGGCACCTGAAATTCAAGCCTCAATTAGAAAATCGAGGGTTAAACCGCTCGAGAATATTACCACCTTCTGTCAGAGACGAACAGCTAAGTCAATAGCTTCACAGACCTTGTGATTCCTATACTTAAACAAGATGTCCCGGGAGTACATGCGCTGTACATTATTGACAATACACACCTGAATTCACAGTTTGAATTTAAAAGCAGGCCGTCAAGCCGGTGTGGAACATTACCTACGCTTGAAGGGACAGACTGTTTACAGATTGCATGACCCTCCGAAAAACTGACCCGCTGTATCCAGGGCATAACACCGTGTTTAGTGGTACAAGCTAGTTCACATGTTCGAGACGCGCACCAGAATTTCATGTGCGAATTAGAATATGGAGAGTCACAGCGTTGGGGAACTGTACGACGTTCTGTGTGAGGCAAACGGCTTAGTTAACATCTTCACCTATCCAGTGGTTCGGAGAGGCAAGCCAGGTATTCCGGAAGTAAATCCGCTCAACAGTATGTGCAATGGACACCTTAATTCATGGTTTGAGTAGTCAAGTAGACCGTCGAACTGTTTGAGATCGTCGCCAATTGGTGTAAAGTCAAATATTATAACGATGGCCTTACATTCAGAGAAGCTAACCCGCCGATGCGAGGGTATAACTTCGTGTTCAGTGAAAGAAATTAGTCTTCATTTCTGTAACGGGCGCCGCAATTTCATGAATGAATTGGAAGATCGAGCTACAATCCGTTTGAGTACGTTACCTCATCATTTGAGTGTCGAACGCCTAAGTCAAATGCTTCACATGCATGAATTACAGGATCGACGGTCAAATCGTTCGAGAACGTTACGACCAGCTGTGAGAGTCGGGCAGCTGCGTCAATAGCTTCACCTATCATGAGATTCCGAGATTCAAACCAGATATTCGGGCAGTAAATGCGCTGTACAGCATTGGCAACAGATACCTTAATTCGCGGATTGTTTATTAAAGTAGAGCGTCACAACCTGTGAGAACGTTAAATTTGCTATAAATTCAAACGTTTTACCGAATCCTTTACCTAACCCGCCGTATCGAGAGTATAGCTTCATGTTTAGGGGAAAAAATAGTGTTCAATTTAGTGCCGGTCCACTTTATTTATTAGAATTAGAATATCGAGGGTCCAAACAGTTCGAGAACGTTACCTTCCTCTTTGATATTTGAATGGCTTTGTCAATAGCTTCTCCTGTCCTGTGATTCCGAAAGTCATACCTGGTATTACGGGAGTAAATCGGCAGAACAGTATTAGCAATAGATACCTTATTCGAATATTAAAACAGAGCGTTGCACACTTTAAGAACGTTCCCAGTTGCTATAAAGGCAAACGATTTACGGAAAACCTTACCGTCCGAGAAGCTAACCCGCCGTATCGAGAGTAGATCTTCGTGTTTATAGAAACACATTGGTATAGTATACATTTTAGTGACGGCACCTTAAATTCATGTATGAATTAGAATATCGATCGACAAACCGATCGAGAACGTTACCACCCTCTTTAGCGGCCGAACAGCTATCTCTGTAGATTCAGCTATCCTGTGAGTGTGAGAGGTAAAGAAGGTATGCCGAAATTAAATACACTGAACAGTATTAGCAATAGACAACATACACCACGGTATGAATATGAATGTAGGGATTCCAATTGTTGGAGAACATTACCAATTGGAATAAAATCATTCCCTTTACCCAGTTCCAAACCATCCGAGAACCCAACAAGCTGCAGCGTTTGTGTTCCTTAGCCTGCACGCGATCAAATTATTACACATTTTAGCAGGCGGTTATATATTCATGAATATATAGGAATATCGAAGGTAAACCTTTCGAGAACGAGACTTTGCCAGTGGCACAGCTACGTCAATACCTTCAACTATCCCGCGATACAGATAGTCAATCCAGGCATTCTAGGAGTACATCCTCTCTGCAGCATTTGCAATAGACACCTTAATTCACGGATTGAATAATAAAGTCGAGAGTCAAACCGTGGAAGAACGTTACGTACTTGTATAGAGTCAAACCTTTTACCGAATGCCTTACCTTCCGTGCAGTTAGCCCGCTGTATCGAGAGTATATCTTCGTGTTCATAGACCCAAATTATTTTACATTTTAGTGATGGGGACCTTAATTTCATGTATGAATGAGAAGATCGAGATTATAACCGTTCCAGGACGTTACCACCATCTTTGTGAAATAGCACAAATGACCTATCCTGTGGGTCAACGAGATAACTCGGTATCCCGGGAGTAAATCAGCCGAACATTATTTGTGGTAGATACCTTCATTCGTTGTTTGAATATTAAATATAGAGCGTCAAACCGGTTGAGGACGTTACCAATTGCTATAAAGTCAAAAGCTTTAGCGTAGGCCTTACCCTCCGAAAACCTAACCCACTTTATCGAGAGTATAACATCGTGTTTAGAGAATGAAATTAGTACTCATTTCAATGACGGGTACCTTCATATATAAATTAGATGATAGCGGGTCAAACTTTTCCAGAACGTTACCACACTCTTTCAGAGTCGAACGTCTAGGCCAATAGCTTCACGTGTCCTCTGATTCCGAGAGTCAAACCAGCCATTCCTGGAGTAAATCGCCTGAAAAGTATTGGCATATACACCTTAAACCACTGTTTCAATACTAAAATCGAGTGTCACACCGTTTGAGAACGCTACAAATTGCTATAAAGTCAAACCTTTTTACCTATGGCCTTACCTTCAAAGTATGTATACAGCCGGTTCGAGGGTATAACTTCATGTTCAGAAGAAGAAATTAATCTTCCTTTCAGTGACTGGCACCATAATTGCATGTACGGATAAGAAGTTCGAGGGTCAAACCGTTCGAGAACGTTGCCATCTTCTGTGGGAGTCGCGTGGCTGTCTATTGCTTCACCTGTTCTGTGATACCTAGAGTCAAATCAGATAATCCGCGAGTAAGTCCGGTGTGAAGTTTGTTGACAACTGCCAACTTAATTCAACGTATGAATATTAATATAGAGAGTTAAACCGGAGGAGAACATTATCAATGCTCGTAAAGTCATACATTTTACCGAATACCATACCTTCCGATAACCGAACGCGCTGTAGCGCGTGTCCTGCTTAATGTGCACGGAAACAAATTAGTAGATATTTTAACGGGCGAGAAACACATGTTTGTATGTAAGTATCAATAGCGAGGGCCAAAGCGATCGAGAACGATACCATCTTCTTCGAGAGTCGAACGACAATGTCAATAGCTTCAACTATCCCTTAATTCCTTGAGCCAAGCCAGGTTGTTCGGGAGTGAATTAGGTGAATGGTACTGGCAATAGGCGCCTTATTTCGCGGTTTGAATATCAATGTAGAGCAACAAACTCTCAGAGGTCATAACCAATTCGTATAAAATATTCGCAGAATACTTTCCTGCTATAGGGAGTGTCTTGCTCGCTGTTGGCGGACACAAATTAGTCGACATTTTAGCAGACGGACACCGCATTTTCATGCATGATTAGCAAAACCGGAAGTCAGACCGTTCGTGAACGTTACTACCTTCATTGAGAATAGAACGGCTGAGTCAATATCTTCACAAATCCTGTGATTTCGAAAGTCAAAGCAGATATTTCGGGAGTAAATGCGCTGTATAGAACTGGCAATACACACTAGATTTCACTGTTTGAATATTAGAGCAGGCCGTCAGGAATTTGCAGAACACTACCCATATGTGCAGAGACAAAATTCTTATAGAATGCCTTACCGTCCGTAAAACTATCCCATTGTACCGAGAGAATAACTTCGTGCACATAGGAAAATTAGAATTCATTTCATTGACAGGCAACTGAAATTCGTGTATGAATTAAAAGATCGAGAGTCAAACCGATCGAGAACGTTACCACCCTGTTTGAGATTCGAACGTGTATGACAGCACCTCGCCTATCCTGTAATTTCGAGAGTCAAACCTGATAATCCGACGGCAAATCCGCTGAAGAGTATTGGCAATAGATTCCTCAACTTGCGTAGTCAATATTAAAATAGAGCGTCACACCGTGTAAGAAAGTTACTATCTTCTATAAAGTCACACGATTTACACAATGCTTTGCCGTCCGAGAAGTTAACCTGCTGTATCGAGACTATACCTACGTCTTTAGGGAAACACATTAGTATTCAATTTAATGACGTCACCTTAAATTCCTGTATGAATTAGAAGATCGAGTGTCAAACCGATCTAGAACGTTGCCTCCTTCCGTGAGAGACGAACGACTAAGTCAATAGTTTCGCGTATCCTGCGATTCCTGTAATCAAACCAGGTATTCCGGGAGTAAATGCGCTGAACAGTATTGGCAATACGCACGTTAATACACGGTATGAAATTAAAGTAGAGTGTCAAGCAGTAAAAGAGCATTCCAAATTAGTATAAATACATTAATCTTACCCAACGCCTTTCCTTCTGAGAACCCGCCATTGTCTTACCAAGCTTTTACAGGATGCAAGGAGTAGACATTATAGCAGGCGGACATCTTATTTTAATGTATGAATAGGAGGATGGAGTGTCAAACCGCTTGAGAAAATTACCACCTTTTTTGAAAGTCGCACAGCTATGCCAATAGCTTCACCTATCATGTGATTCCTAGAGCCTAACAAGGTATTCCTGGCGTAAATCACCTGAATAGTATTGGCAATAGAGACCTTAATACACGCCACGGGTATTAGAGTACGGAGGCCAATCGTTGGAGAACATTACCAATTGCTATAGTGTCATTCTTTTAGCCGAACACATTATCTTCCAAGAACCTAATCCGCTAGACGAAGTGCCTTGCCTAGTGTTCACGGATGCAAATTAGAAGACATTTCAGGAGACGGACACCTTATCTTCATGTAAGAATTTCAAGATTGAGATATAAAGATTAAAGTACAGTTTCAAGCCGTCGTAAATCTTTACGTGATGGTAAAACTAAGCTGAAAATAGTGTCAAACTTTTTACCGTAGGCATTACCTTCCGAGAACGTATCCCGCTGTGTCGAGAGTATAACTTCGTGGTCGGAGAAGCAAGTTTGACTCTCAGCATCAAATGACTGGTGAAGTTGTTGACCTTGCCGTTCGTCCCGCACAGAAGGTGGTAACGTTATCGAACGGTTTGACCCTCTATCTTCTAATTCATACATGAAGATAAGGTGCCCGCCCCTGAAATGAAGACTTACTTCTTGTCCTGAAGACGAAGTTATTCTCTCGATGAAGCCGGTGAGACTCGCGGAAGATAGCGCCACCGATAAACGTTTTACTTCATACCAATTGGTAACGTTCTTAAACAGACTGACGCTCTGCATTAATGTTCAAACCGTGAATTTTGGTGTATATTGCCAATACTCTTCAGCTGTTTTACTCCAGGAATACCTGGTTTGACTCTCGGAATTGAAGGATAGATGAAGTTACCGAGATGGCCGTTCGCCTCTCACAGAAGGTGGCAACGATCTCGAACTGTATGACCTTCGATCTTCCAGTTTATACATGAAATTAAGGTGTCCGTCTACTGAAACTCTACTAATTGGTTTCCCTGAACCCGAAGTTATACCTTCGATACTGCGTCTAATGTTCTGGGATGGTAAGGTGTCCGATAAGGAGTATGACGTTATACCAAATAGCAACGTTCTCCAGCGGGTTCACTTTATACATTAATATTCATACAGTGAGTTGAGGTGTTTATTGCCAATGCTGTTATGCGAATTTACTCTTGGAATATCTGATTTGCCTCTCGGAATCGCAAGTATAAGTGATGCTATTGACTCAGCCGTTCGTCTCTCAAAGAAAGTGGAAACAATCGGGAACAGTTTGACCCTCCAATTTCTTATTCATAACGATATTAAGGTTCACGTCACTAAAATGTTCCCAAATTTGATCAGCTGAACACGAAGGTATGCTTTCGATGAAGCTGGTGTGGTTCGCGGAAGGTACGGCCTTCGGTTAAACGTTTAGCTTTATACCAATTGGTAAGATTCAATAACGGTTTTTCACTCTACCGTAATATTCAAACCGTGAATTAAGGTGTCTATTGCCAAAACTCTTCTGCGGACTTACGCCCATAATACCTGGTCTGACTCTCGTATCGCAGGGTGCGATAAACTATTGATATAGCCGTCCGTTTCTCACAGAAGGTGATAAATTTCTCGAACGGTTAGTCCACCGATCTTGTAATTCATGCATGAAGTCAAGGTGCTCGTCACTAAAATGAACAGTAATTCGACACTCTGAACAATATGTTATATTTTAGATACAGCGGGTTAGTTTTCCAGAGAGTAAGATCTTCGGTAATACGTTTGACTTTGCAGCAGATGGTATTGTTCTCAATCAATTTGACGCTCTACTTTAATATACAAACCGCGAATTGAAGTGTCTGTTACCAATACTGTTGAGCGGAATTACACCAGGAATACCTGATACGATTCTGGGAATCGCACGGTAGGTGAAGATCTCGGAAGGATAGGTATTGGGTAAAAGGAATGACTTTATACCACTTGGTCATATTCTCCGACGGTTGGTGTCTCAACCTTAATATTCATGTCGTGATATAAGGTGTCTTTTGCCAATACTGTTCAGTGGATTTACTTCCGTATTACCTGATATGGCTCTTCGAATCCCTGGATAGGTGAAGCAACTGACTTAGCCGTCCGTCTTACACAGAAGGCGGTAACGTCCTCGAGCGGTTCGACTCTTTACCTTCTGATTCCTGCTGGAAGTTAAGGTGATCGTCACTAAAATGTATACTAGTTCCTCCCACTGAGAAACGTCTTATTCCCTCGATTCAATTGGTAACATCTTCTGGGGATAAGATCTTCAGTATACCGTTTGATTTCATAAAAATTGGTATCGCTGGCAAAAATCTTGACGCTGTACTTTAATATTCAATCCGTGAATTAAGGTGTCTATTGCCAATACTGTACTGCGGCTTTACACCTGGACGACCTGGCTTGACCCACAGAATCACAGGATAGGTGAAGCAACTGATCTAGCCGATCGTCTCCCACAGAAGGTGGTATCGTTCACGAGCGGTTTGACCATCGATATTCCAATTCATCATGAAATTTAAGGTGCCGAGACTAAAATAGACACTAATTTCTTTTTCTCAGCGCGGAATTATACTCCAGATACAACGTGTGTAGGTGATTTAACGTGCGGCACATGCCACAAGGGCCTAAACCACACGGCCCCCATGAGCGCGGAATTGGGATACGCCCAATCAGCGCGGTGTGTGGCGCACCTTACCACACACTGATCAATTAGCTCGTAGACTGCAAGCTCTACGCGCCAACCTTGGGTAGGCCGGGTCCTTTCTCTTTAGAGCCTTACTGGCTCTGCAGGCCAGCGCCCGAGCAGTTCCCAGGCCGCTCACCCGTGGAGGATCTAACCCGTCCGATGACGGGGTCCCCTGACCTGCGATATGGGCTTACCACTGCCCCCTCGAGGCCAACCCAAGCAACCGGCGGGGAGGACGGACCAAGGCCCGCCCGCCCCAGGGCTTGAACCGGTTCCCGAAGTACCAGTAAACGCAGGGTTGTACCGGTCGTACCCCTCGTAAGGACACCTTACTTCCTGGATGAGGTTCTTGCTCACCTCGGCCTAGGTTGGGCCGACTCGGGCACCGTGGGTTCGTCGTACCCATACTGCAAGTGGACCAGAAGGCCCACCGCAGCCCCAGCTGGGATACTCCAGATACAACGAGTGTCGGTGATTTAACGTGCGATACCTGCCACGAGGGCTTAAATCACACGGCCCCCATGGGCGCGGGATTGGGATACGCCCAATCAGCGCAGTGTGTGGCGCACCTTACCACACACCTACCAATTAGCCCGCGGACCGCAAGTACCGCGGCGCCAACCTTGGGTCGGCCGGGACCTTTCTAAATCCCTACTGGCTCTGCAGGCCAGCGCCCGAGCAGATCTCACGCCGCTCACCCGTGGGGGATCTAACCCGTCCGAAGACGGGGTCCCCTAGCCCGCGATATGGGCTTACCACTGCCCCCTCGAGGCCAACCCAAGCAACCGGCGGGGGGGACGGACCGAGGCCCGCCCGCCCCAGGGCTCGAACCGGTTCCCGAGGTACCGGTGTATGCAGGGCCGTACCGGTCATACCCCTTCGTAAGGACACCTTACTTCCTGAATGAGGTGCTTGCTCACACTCGGCCTAGGTTCGGCCGACTCGGGCACCGTGGGACCGTCAGACCCATACTGCAGTGGAGCCCGAAGACCCACCGCAGCCCCTGCGGGGGATACTCCAGATACAGCGGGATATCTTCTGGGGCGGTAAAGCTTTCGGTAAAATGTTTGACTCTGTAGAAATTGGTAACGTTCGCAAACGGTTTGACCCGCCACTTTAATATTCATACCGTGAAGAATGGTGTCTATTGCTAAAAGAGTTCAGCGCATTTACTCCTGGAATGCCTGGTTTGACTCTCGGAATCATAGGATAACTGAAGCTGTAGACGTAGCCGTTCGACCTTCAAAGCTCGTGGTAACTTTCGCACACTCGATCTTCTGTTTTATACATGAAACTACGGAGATCGTCACTAAAATGTATGCTAATTCGTCCTATTGAACACGCTGCTGTACTGTCGATACAGCGGGCTAGGTTTCCGGAGGGTACGGTCTTCGGTGAAGCGTTTGACTCTATACCAATTGGTGACGTTCTCCAACGGTTTGGCGCTCGAACCTCTTATTCGTATCTGAAATTAAGGTGCCAGCCACTAGGATATAAACTAATTTGTAACTCTGATCGCGACGGTATACTCTCGATGCAGCGGGTTAGTTCTGCGGTGGGTAAGGTCGTCGCTAAAACGTTCGACACTATACCAATTGGTAACGCTCTCAAACAGTTTCAAGCTCTATATTAATATTCAAACTGCCAAATAAGGTGACTACTCCCAATTCTGTGTAGAGGACTTACATCTCGGTTTTCCTGGGTCGACTCTCGGAATCACGGGATAGTTGAAGTTATTCACTTGGCCGTTCCATTTTCAAAGGGAGCGATAATGTCCATGATCATTCTGTCTTCCGATCTTCTAATGCATACACGAAATTAAGGTGCACGTCACTAATGTTTCTACTAATTTGCTTCTTGGAACACGAAGTAATGCCCTCAATAAAGTGGGCTTGCTTCTCGGAAGGAATGGCCTACGGTAAAAAGTTGGACGGTATACGAATGGGTAAAGTTCTTCAATGGCTTGACCTCCTGCTATAATATTCGCACAGTGAATGATGGTACGGCAGATCGAGCAACACTACAGTATGGTCTCCGTTAATTTCATAAGACATGATTTTGGACAGCAAGCAATTCTTTCTCATCTTTATATTTATATACAAATACTGCAATTTACTTCTATGGTCATTACAATTTTTATAGAAATTGTCTATTGTTAGTTGAAAAAAATTGTATTTCTGAATACAAGTGTCTTTCGAACTAGTTCAGTGCACGTTTATGACTTCATTTTGTTAAAGTTATTGTTATTTTACATTATTGTCTGTATGCGCACCTATGATTCCGGAAAGTCACGGCTGTAATGGCTTAGCAGTTGCGTACGGCAGATCGGAGCGACACTACTGGATGGTCTTCGATAATGTTTTTAACCTTGATATTGTACAGTAAGAACTTTTCCCCAGTTTTTCATCCTTTTGTTCATACTGTAAGTTACTGCTGTGATATTTTCACTTCCCCAAAAAAAAAAAAATACAATTTCTGAAATAAAAAAAAATTGGAGGGTTCGAATAAAATCGGAAATATCATAACAGTAGATCACAGAATGTAGTAATAAATAGTGAATATCGATAGAATGCATTCGGCACAATATTAAGGTTAGAGAAATTAACGAAGATAATACCATAGAGTCGGTCCGATATGCCCTTCGCAAATGCAAGACCTGTCCAGTCGTGACGCACAGGAAGCATAGGTACGTATACCGACAATCGTATAAGACAACAGTAGGTTTAACAAAATAATGTCATAAACGTACACTCTACTAATTCCAATGACACTATTCCGAGAAACTATATTTAATGATATTAAAAACTGGAAATTATGAAAAAATAGAAAATAGCATAACCGTAATATACAGCATGAATAAATAAATGGAAGATTTTGAAGAGATCCATACGGTACAATATTATGGTTGAAGAAATTAACGAAGCTCATACAGTAGTGTCGCTCCGTTATACCGATCGCAACTACAAGACCACTCCACTCGTGTCCTGCTGTAAGCGATGTACGAATACAGAGAATCATACAAAATAAGAAGAAGCATAAATCAATACAGTCATAAATGGAAACCCATCGAATTCCATACAAACTTTTCCTAAAGAATACAGTCTTTGAACTTAAAGCCTGGAAGTTATGAAACAAATCGAAGAAAATATCGTAAGAGTAAATTGCAGTATGTGTTAATAAATGGATGGCTGGGATACAGTGCTTACGTCACATATTCCTGGTTAAGAAATTAACGAGGAACAACTAGTAGTGTTGCTTCGACCTGTTGAATGCAAATACAATATAACTTCTATCGTGTAGCATCGGTAGTGTAGGTACGTATACAGCGAATCATATACAATAACTATAAGTATAATAAAATAATGTTATGAACCTACACTCAACTCATTCAATAGACAAATTTCCTCATAAATACAATTTTTGTAATGAATGCCTGGAAATTATGAAAAAAATCGTAAATGTCATAACTATAAGTTAGAGTTTGTAGATGTAAATAGAAAACTGAGATAGTATTGTTACGGCACATTATTATGGTTTATCATATTAACAATGACCATAGAGTATTGTCTCTCAGATCTACCATACGCAACTAGAATAACACTCCAGTCGTGTCGTTGCTGCAGCGAACGTTCGAGTACAGACAATCGCATTATACAACAACAAATTCAACAAAATATCGGTATAAGCGTACACTTAACCAATTCCAATGACAATTTTTCCAAAAATGGTAACGCTTGAAATTAAATATTGGAAATTTTGAAAATGATCGAAAATATCATAACAGTAAATTACAGTAGGTATAAATGAATGGGAAACTGGGAAAAATGCATACGTTACAAAGTGAAGGTTAAAGACAATATCCTAGACCATCCAGCAGTGCCGTTTCGTTCTGCCGTACGCTATTATAAGACCTCGACAGTAGTGTCCCTCAAACAGCGTTGGTATATATATAGACCATTGTATAAAAAAAGAATAAGTTTAACAAAATATTGATATAAACGTTCACTCATCTAATTCCAAAGGCACTGCTACTAAGAAACACAATCCTTTAAACTAAAAATTGAAAATATAGAGAAACATTGAATATATCATATCAGTAAATTACAATTATGATGACTGTAAAGGAGCCTCTGCAGTAGAATGTCCAGGTTATAGAAATTAAGGAAGACCATACAGTAGCATCGCTCCGATCTACCGAATACAACTACCAGGTCATTCCTTTCGTGTCACACTGGAAGCATCGGAATGTACACAGACAAGCATATAAAATAACAATAAGTTTAACATAATATTACCATAAA